>NW_009923228.1:77338-92587 GCF_000696875.1 Nestor notabilis
ACAGAGCAGCAGACAGATTCTGAGAAGGAAAGACTGGCAATAAGGCAAGGGACAAACACAACTGTATGAAAAACTAATGGAAGTGTTTATAAACACACTAGTTAAATGAAGTTAAATGAAGTTAAAAGAAGCTACAGAGCTAGTAATGAAGAAGGACAAGTAGTCATCTGAATTATGAGCATTTACCTGAGCAATTACAATGAGCTAACAAATTAGGGGAGTAAGTTGTACTAGAGAACCCAAGGTTTGTCTGTATCTAATTTTAATCGTAAGATATGGATAGAATACATTTTTGCAGTCATAATTAGAAGGCAATTAACAAGAGAAAAAAACCCAGTGCATCAACTATGTTGTGCCAATCCAATCTGATTCCTTCCCCTGGACACTTAACTCAGTTCTTTGTTAACATGGTAGTAACAGAAGTGATGTGTCACCCATTTTACACCTTTGTGACAGTTAACTTGCTGTCACTCCCAAAAACAAACGAAGAAGATATGATGCAAGATTACTCTGCACCAATTTCAGCCCTTTATAGTTTGTTAGTAGTCATCAATATATCACACGTCTCCAGAAATTTCATCAACTTCTGCTGTCAGGTAGTATTTTGATCTCTGATCTACGCTGCTATTTAAAATGTGGAATAGGAAGTGAAAAATACTAACCAAGTTTGAGTAGAATACTTTAAGTATGAGGATGCTGCAAACACATTGAAAATGGAATTCAAAAGTACTTTGGTCACGGGGGAATTGTGCCTAAAAAATTAGTATTATATCTTTTTAACATCGGTATATTAAGTACTACACTTGGTGAGAACATTCAAATGCATAAATACAAAACAAAGTACTTCTGGCTAGGCAACAGTGCTGCAGAAATCCGTCTTGGAAGCTGAAGCTAGTAACTTGAACAGAATTTGTAAAAATGCAAATATATTTTGCAGATGCATCATCTGGAGGGCAATATATGACATATGGAAGTTAATGAAGCCCCACTATTCAATGTTGGTAAGGTTTTACCTCAACTGCTGCATCCTGATGTAGATACTAATGGACAAACTGGAGAAAGTCTACAGTGAAAGCAGGTAAAATAAACATAAATGTCCGGAAAATTTGAAAGAATTTGGCTTTGTTCATCTAGATATATTAGTCTTCAAACACGTTTAACCTTAAAAACAGGTCACATCACACTCCCTGTGTCTATTTCAAGTTGAACTATAAACAGCTGGTCATCTGCAGAAGGGACAACTCCACTTAAATACCAGGAAAAACTTCCAACTCTGATCACATATGCATGAGAGCAAAACCACAGAAGAGCCTGTATAAGCCTACTATGTGGCGGTTTTCAGAACAATTCAATGACCATGACATAGATAGGTTCAGGATAAACAATCCTATCTCAAAATAAAATTACCAACTAACAAGGATTTTCCTGAGACTTTTCCAACCCCGTACTTTTGCAAGTAAATCACACGTGCAATATGCAAGTGAGACACATTCATATTCCAAACATGGTAGATCTGGAAGACTGCTCTTAGAACTTACTTTAGCTCCAACACTGCAACTTCCAGTACTCCCAGTGCTGCCACTTACTACTCCTGTAAATCTTGCCTCTAACAATTCTTGTCTTCTTGGGTCCAGGCTATGAAGCTCATCCATTGCTCCTAAAAAAGATAAATAAATTCATTATATTCCCTAGTATTTGCAGTGGAATATTTTACAAACAAGCCAAACATACCACCAGCCTATGCAAAGAAAGGATTTATACTCTCAATGCGACAACGATTCACCATCTGTTACCTAATAACGAATGCACTCAATGAATTCCAGAAATTTAGGGGGAAGTTCTGTGTATCAGAATAGCCTTGTCAATGTTGGTGAAAACTAGAATGTGTTAGAGGCACGCAAGAGACATGGAGTCTGTGGTGTGTGATACGCCAACCAGGAAATTATTTATAGATTAAAAACTAGCTGACAGGAGCAAAACACTTTCCAGCATGAAGCCTCCCAATTCTGCAATCCCCTTGTTTTCCATACCATTAAAATTGTTTAGGACATTGATATGTCGATAATCAAGACAAACAAGAATCAAAGGAAAAGAAAGAAAAAAAAAAAAAAAAAAGAAATCAGAAGGTAGACCAGAGTCCCCAACACATGCAAGGGAATGCAGGATTATATGGAGATTTGAAGGGCAGGCAAGCAAGGAGCAATATGAGAGGAGCCATGAGTAACAGAGACCCTTGCACAGGTGGTGCCTCTGACAGAGAGCCCTGCTAAACAGGGTAAAGCAGTGCTACTGGCATTGGCAGGGAAATGAAGATGGAAGGAAATGGAGGAACAAAAGGAGTTTCTGATGAGCTCAGCCTACACGAGTAGGCTGCAACATGATGTGCAGCTTTCTAATTTGTATTTAAATCACTTATGGCTGTTTAATGAGTCTGAAAGTTGATCTAGACAAATAGTCTTCCGTATTTACACAAACTGCTTTCTTTGTTTTTATCTTTTCAACTACTTGAACATTCAGTTTATCTTCAACTGGAAACATTCCAGTTGCTTTATTTTAAGTAAGATATTTAATGCACTATTTCATAGCATATCCCTCAACTACCACATAAAGAGATATAGCCTCATCTTTTTCAACTAAGACACAACTTAGCAAGATAGTGCTTCTCAGTCCCAGAGGACAACACAGGAGTTCAGAAAGGACATTACAGTAATTACTATGTATATTCAGAGTGCTATGAAAAAAGGTTTTCGGAATTCCATTTTCATTAAAACTTTTCATGAACTTCTACCTACCAGCTAAGCATCTTGACAACCAAGGCATCAGCATGGCCAATAATATTATCACCAATAATAGAGATGAGACACTTTTTTATCTAACTCTGTAGTATCTCACCAATCTTATCGTTCAAGAACTAGACCTTTCTGTATCACACATTTTGGCCACTCCTGGCCATGCAGATAACCCTCCTGGTAAGAAAAGCATGGGCTCTGCTATTTGGCTAATTCAAGTTGCTGTTCCTGTGGGTCAGCAGATGACGGCAAGTGTGGTGTCAGTGCTCCTTTAGGGCAGAGCCTGGTACCCAGACCTCCTCCGATGGAACAAAACCACACCAAGAGAAAAACGGTTGAGAAGGAGACGTGAGAAATGTCTGGTTGGCAGTGCCTTCTTTTGAAAAAATAAAACCGCACGTGGTGGTTTAAGGATACCACATTTGTTTCTGGAGGTAGAGAAGTTTACCCAAATGCAGCCACATACAGAGCTGGAGGTCTCTTTTCCAGCAATGCAGGCGAATTTTACCCATTTTGAAACTGCAGCTGGCTTATTATCAGCAGTTGTAACACGCTTCTGAACTTGCCTAGTAAAAATTCCTCCAATTTCTACATATTTCAGACTGCAAGCTCTCCAGGGTAAAGACTGTTTTACTACGTGTATGCACAATGCAGAACAATCAGGAATCCTCTTTAAACACTTGCTTCCTAAAATGTGCTTGTGTACTGCTTTCAAGAGCTTCTAAACCAAATTGTACACTTCTCATATGCACAGGATATATTTCTTACATTTATACATTGTGCACAGATGTGTACAGCACACCCTTCCTATTACGTATGTAATCTATAATGGGCAAGTATTCCTCTGAAAAAGCCTAGCAAACAAATCACACCAGATTTGTCAGGTAAGTTTATATTATTATTGTTTTGATTCGTAACACTGAAAGTGTTTAAGTGCATGCCACTCTGAAACGTTACCTTAGTTTACCAAAGCGACCCATTTAATGAAGCAATATTTTGATTTACTAGCCTACTTGATAGTCACTGCCCACAAAAGTTTAGAGCTTACTTAAAATTACTGACATTCTAGCAATTACAAAACATGATACTATCATATCCTATATTGTTTATTTTATGACACATGGGGAAGCTATAACCACTGTGGACAGCTAAGGCACATTCAAAGTGCTGTAGGGTAAAATTGCTACTGCGGGTCTCACATACTGTATTTAAATACTCATGTACTGAATAGATGGCACCCCAAGTTACCTTACAAGTCAGAACTGTAATTCACCAGGTAGAGGGGTAGTCCACAGCACAAATGAAATACAATCCTTCATTTTTTTCTGCTCAGATTTTACAGCCTGCATATGCTAATGAATACACTGTATTCTCTTCATTATTTCTGCTGGAGTGATTTTTTTCATTACATTTAGGGGGTGGGTTTGGTTTGGTTTTGGTTTGGTTTCGGTTATTGGTGTTAAGTATCCAGATCCAAAAATCAAAACACACTCCTCCATTCTTGTCATCTGAAGAACAAGACAGAAAAGCTGGGTTCAAACTTTCTTCTAACACAGAGTAAATCCTAGGAACATCTATTAAATTGCCTTCCTCATTCATGCTGTAATTTAAAATTCACCATTCACTCCCAGATACACAGCTGTTTTCTCAAGAACACACAGTTCTGCACAACTCTGCAGTTCTCTGCACAAGTTACCTGCTTTTAAAGGTACCCTAAGCTTTAAGTTGCTTCATGTAAGGGGTGAAAAAAATCAGTTTTTTTGAATACCAAACCTTATAAAGCCTCCTGCTGCCCACAACACTGACATAACTTACAGTTCTGAACATATACCCAGACTTCTTATGTGAACTAAGTTCACACCTATCCCTGAAGGCCAACTCACTAACTCAAAGGACACACAATCACATTCTGGAAGTACCTTCAGTGTATTTACTATGACGCTAAACGAAGGACTGGCATTGCTACAATCCACTGCTATTCAAACCTACTATCACCTGAAACTATCAGAAAAGCCCTAAAGCACACCACTACTTTTCTTTACTTCTTGTAACTGCTACAGGGTTTGGAATGCTTATTCTAGTATTTTTTCAAAAAGTTACCAACACTACCTAGTTCTTGTGTTTTTTGGGAGTGGAGGTATCTTCCATATTAATTTATCTTTCAGAACCACAAAGCTTCTCCTCTAAAAACTAACATAAAATACAAAGATTTCTTGTACTGAAGAGTACACTTTTTGCAAGAACTCTATAGAAAAGGACTCCAAACTCCTCTGAGAATATGTTGAGCAATGGGTTACGTCAAAAATCAAAGTTGTAAATTCAGAGAAGCAATTTATATGCTCTCTTATGGAATTCAGTATAAAATCAATTATACTGTACTTTACCTTAGCAAAACAGAGATGTAACAAATCAGAGGATTCTTCGTTGTAGTTTGAATTTTTCAGAACTGGTGACCAGAAAATAATAAAGTGCAACTACACCTGTACCCCAAGGCTTGACACCTCCAAAGATACAAATACTTGCAAAAGATCTAGTTATTTAACCAAGTATTTGCTCATATCTGAGTAAAATTGACATTTTTGGAGAAAAAGTTTAGCAGTGAGTTGCAACTTCAAGTCTTCACCTTCTAAAACTGGATCTTTTGGGATATACATTTACTACAGTCTCTATCTCAAAACACTGCTAGACTACAGAGCAGCATCACAGACCCAAACACAAAGGCCTGGCAGATGAGACATATTTCTCTTCTCCACTAAATATGGAATCAAGCTCCAAGACTCAATCTTTATCTCTGACCCTCTTATTACCCTGAATGGACTCTTGTTATCTGGCAATCAATTACAGCTTGGAGATGAAGAAAGCTCAACAGCTTCAGACATTGTCAGCTTTCTACAATGAAGATAAAGTTCATTATGCAGAAGCCAGATTTGTCTTTGAACAACCCTCCATATTTAACTGAGGCCTCCATCCCCTGAATGCAAGGCCAGCACAAACCACCTATCACTTAACTGAAAGGCATACTGGTTTGGTCTGGTTTCTTTAACAGAGCTATATCCATATAGCTTTTTATGCAAAAGCGAAATACTTCAACACAGAGACATATCCATAAAATAGAAGAATTAACAATAATAAATAGCCCAAATGTAAATAGAATTTCCTGATGTGCTCCTAGAGGGCACTTTGTTTTTATGGTAACACACACAGTATGAGAATTATGTATTAAAATATCAAATGCAAAACAGACCACAGAAAATTGCTAAAAATTAATGTCTTTAATTAGTTTCCCCTCCAAAAAAAATAAAAAAAAAAAAAGCCCACACAACTGTTTCTCTTTTCTTCTTTCACCAACATGAAGATGCACCTTGTATCTGCATCCACGTGTATTTCCTAAGTGAGCTACTGTCTTGTCCATCAGGAAAAAGAAAACCAAACCAACCGAAACATGCACTTGACTTCACTCTTCTCTCTCATCTTTCCGAAAGTCTGAACTTTTCTTATTGCACAACCAATGAGAAAGGACTTTTTCAGTCTCCAGGAAAATAAGGCAATTAAGCAAACATTTCTGCTTTCAAGAAAACAAACTATTTAATAACAAACTATTTTGTAGTCAGGTAAATTCTAGCAAGTGATTGTCATGTTGACCAAGGTTTCTTCCTATTAATAGTAAAACTTTCTATTTATTATAGCTTGTACTTTATATATGCTTCAGTACCTTACAAAGCCATTGGGGAATAAAGCAACACAGAACAATTTGTCAGTGAAGGAACATACAGAGCTCTAAAATGCAAGTCTAATCAAATGAAAAAGTATGGCAAATCAAAATACAGTAAGACAACAAACTCTACAGAGTGAATCCAAATTTCTTGATTTTTAAATTGGAAAAAATGACACCTGTTCCATTTAAAATAGAACATTTGGGCTGTGAGATTGAGCCAAAAAAAAAACCCAAAAAACAAACAACAACCCACAAAACTGACCTGTGTTGCTAAACCGTGTCTTGAATAGTCTTTCTTCCATAGCATGTTTTAGGGAATCACAGAAAACAGAATTGGAAACAGCCTTGAAAACTACTAACGCGCTAAGAAAACAAGTTGAGATGCTCGTATCATGGCATAAAGCCAAGCAGCAAAAATATGAGAAGAGTTCAATTCCAAGGTAACAGTATAAACACAGCCTGCCCTTAGCAGGCAGCTTTGAAGGGCATCACCATCCAATGTCAGCCACAATCCCAAGGACACAGTGATTCAGTACTGCACACTCAGCAGCCAAGAAGGTCCCACTCAACCTAAATTAGTAGTCAATAGCGCAGACCACAAGATACAATCTCTGAGACTTAAAGTAAAACAAATAAAAAAAAACCCTGAACTACATCTACCTCCTAACAATAGTTACATAACCAAAGCCTAAAGGACACTGGGGTTCCAGCTCTTCCAAAATACTTAACAGAAAAACAACAAGCTACAGATTGCCCATGACAAAGTTTAACCTGAACATTCAGAAATGTTTAAAGTCACTGGTTTTCTAATGAAGAGGATTAACAGAGGACTATGTAGCTACTGGAAGCTCCAAACAACAGGTAACATGAAAAAGTTCAGGGTACTACATTCGATTGTAAACCATCCACTGTAGCCAAAGTCAAACAGCAGCAGTAAATGCAATAGCAAAGGGGAAAAATACGTCCTGATATTCAAGTGAAACTAGCTGTTTGAAAAGATCTGAAGCGATAAGAAATTCTTAGTGAGACATATCTAAGCCCAGGGTCAGGAAAGAACAGAATCCATTTAATTAATCAAGAGTCATCTTACATGCACAACAAAAATGCAGTATTTCTCAGTACTTGAGCCAGTGACACTCAAGCACACAACACAGAAAATTAAGTATAAAAGTAGTATTTCTCACTGAAGTTCTGTTCTCTATTTAGGCACTCCTGTTTCCTACCAAACACCACCACTACCACCACTGTGAAGGTGTGAAGGTGCCCAGGTGAACTCAAAATTCTTAATAATCTAAAGAGAGTTTTCATTCATTTTGGACTGTGTCCAAAAGACTGGGCAGAGGGATGCAACAAGCTAAATGTGACTATTGTTTATGGGAGGCTGGGGGGTGAAAGAAAGAAGGGTTAAAAAACAGATAATTAACAGGCATACAGATCAGGCTTTTGTCTACATAAAATCTGTGGGAGGGAAATAATGCAAGCACAAAAATTTTGGCCTAAAAAAAGCACAATTATGGTAAATCTAACAAATTTTAAGAAAAAACACCAACTTCCATGTAAACATCAGAAGACAGTTTTGACAAATAATACTTCTGTGTCTGCTGATTACAGTTTATGATTGTTGAATGCAAACTTGTTAAAATACATAATAGAGAAAACAAGGTTTTCTGATGGGGAGATAACCCCAAACACAACAATTCTCACTGACTTCCTGTGAACTTGAGTTGACAAGGAAGTGCATTTCGGATAGGTTGTTGGGTTACCTGGACTTTACCACTCAACGTTAATTCTCCTGGTGATCAAACAACAGGAAAATACTCCCTGTGTCCCCTCTCTTGCCAATATGCAGTCTATTTCTTTTTGGAAGGTTAAGTTTTGGGGTTTTTTTTAATGACCACAGCTCACTTTTTTAAAATGCTGCTTGAACATTGTTTATTTCCCTTTCTCCAACAGTTCAATCATCCAGAAACTGATCTAAACCAAAAAAATGACTTTGGCTGCTGGATAGATCAGTAATTTTCTGCAAATCATTCTACAACAGAAATCAATTCTTTAACACTAAAAAAATTGTAATGATCTTTAGGCTTCATCTCTGTGCTGCCAGTTTTTTGATTTCAATTGTCTGGCCAACAACCTGGAAAGCAAAAGTGAATTACAGAGAAATATGTTCCTGAGGGAACAT
Source organism: Nestor notabilis (assembly GCF_000696875.1). Classification (NCBI taxonomy): domain Eukaryota; kingdom Metazoa; phylum Chordata; class Aves; order Psittaciformes; family Psittacidae; genus Nestor; species Nestor notabilis. The sequence continues at coordinate 86,025 of NW_009923228.1, forward strand.
CTTCTAACACCTTGAAGACTTATGAATGAACTACTTGAGCCAACTCCAGATCAGCCAGCAGACGTTTCTGGATAACAATTAAAGAATGTTTAACTCTCTCCCGCTTTCAGCTAGGCACCCTCTTCTAAGGAGCCCTTGGCCATTATGTGCCTCCTCAGATGGCTGTAGGAAGCAGAGGAAGAGCTGAATTTACAAGTTGCCTACCAATGCCTTTATCTGGCCACAAACAACATATACTCATGCGTGTGGGTATATGCCACAAGGAGGGCAACTCAGAATGGCTCATTCAAGAGCTCAGGGAGTGATTCATACAACAGAGAGAACAATAGCTCCCCAAGGGTCTGTTCTATTGTAACTGGGGCTGAACCATGCATGCAACTATGACCAAGGCAAACCGGTGATGCCTAGTTTCTGACAAGTCCCTCTACTAATCCAGCCCCTTGGAAGTACAACTGAATTGCCTTAAAGCCACACATGGCTCAAGAGCAATGTACAGGCCTCTTGAAGCAACAAAGAGCTTTTATTTCTGAGTGACAGCATTTTTAATACAGATTGCATACAAGTAACTGCACTTCAACACCAGAGACAACAAACCCATTGCACAGGTGTAGACACAACCTGCTTGAGATGCAGCACAGCACCTAAGATAAGTACTAATGTAGGAAATAGGAAGACGTGAAAACAAAAAAATAAAAAACAACAACTAAGTACCTTTAAAAATTACATCCCAAACCTGGAAAATGGTAACATGCATGTCTATGACAGCTTTCAAGACTGAGGTCTGTCTAACAATTAATGGTGCTGACAGGTCTGAAAGCTAGTGAAGCTTTTTTGCAATATTCACTGAAACAGGCATGCTGTGTCTCATTCCAATCCTGCTCATTGTTCAGAAAACAAGTCAACATTTAGTTTTATTTGGTGTGTGAATCCTTACAACAGGTTGGTTTTTAGCCAGACTTTTCTTTATGCTAGTTCTTCCTGAAGGAAGTCTTCACAGACCACATTTTCCCCATCTTGACCCAGAAACCACTATGTCATTATTTTTGCAGTCTCTTTTTCCATATTAATGTTAGGAGTTGGCAAGTATAGAATAATTAATAAAGAGAAAATAAGATCTAGTGTAGAACATTCAACATGGCATCCACTTATCCATTTCCCAAACTTCGAATGTAACTCCCATGTGCACCATGTACAGGAAGCGTTAGCATAGCAAATACTGCTATGAGCAACAGAACCACGACAAGGTCCTTCCTGAGTCTGTTGAATAACATTTAGCATGATGAACGAAGGGAAAAAGGACAACTAAAAGAACATGCAGTGTATTACTAGCATCTTGAAAGCTGTTTATCTTGGAATTGCCACCCCTCAAGAGCAGTAAGGAGGCTGCATTTTGAAGACTGGTATCACTGTATTTTCTCTTCTCCTCTGCACATCTTAACTAGACGAAAACTGAATTCAACAGATCAATCCATGTACAGAGTAACAGAAACATCTGCTGTGCCCAACAGCAGAACAGCCCACTCGGATAAAGAATTCCCCACATCCAAAATCCCTCTCCTTGCCCAGTAATCCCTTCTAGGCTCTTAAAACCAATATTGACCTAACCAAGATCAGAGTGTACTTCCTACACTGAAATCCCAAACTGCAAGATCTTTCTCCACCATGAAAGCCCTCCTATAACAATCAAAGAAAAAAGTCACTTCAAGAAAATACTCTGGAGAAAAGTAGCATCAGTGAATAATATCACAGAATCACAGAATGGTCTGTTTGGGTTGGAAGAGACCTTATCACTCACATAGTTCCAACCCCCATGCCACTAGATGAGGTTGCTCAAAGCCCCATCCAACCTGGCCTTGAACATTTCCAGCTGAACTCATACAACTAAGAGCTTAAATTAAAAAATTGCTAAAAACAGATTTCCAGAGTTGCTGGCTACAATACCATCTGCAGAATGAGCCTGACAAAGAAGTCAACGCCTTGAACATATACAAACTAGATGGCTGATATCCTGAACGTGTTTGTTACATTGAACATTGAATAGTATCCATTCCTTTGAAACTTGTAGCTATATAATCCCAAGTGTTGTGTTTCCCTGATTTTTTAGAAACCTGGATTACTCACTCACAATTATTCTCTAGATTATTCTGAACTACCAAGAGCAATCAAAGAGATGGTTCTGATCTGACAGAAGGATTTTGATGCCTGTATCAACACCACCAACTTCTACTGCTGGAGCCAGAGTATTTCAAAGAAACAAGCAGATTTGTCAACTTAGTCTTCACTGATTGCTTTGCACTCTTTACAGCTAAAGACAGTGATACCCATGAGCAGGTTTATTGACTAGTTGACTTTTGCTGTCTGAAGTGCTGCTCTAAGCATTTAGTTCATTTTTAACAAACATATAGATACTGAAAACAAATGCATCTTCAGTAAAACTTTCTGTAATGACAGCATCTGATTTGAACATCTGCTACAGTGACAGAATAATCAGAGATACAAAGCAATCATTTGAAGTGCTTTTAATAAAGTTTTGTTTAAGACAACTGTGAGTTTTGGCAGCAACTGGGTAGCCTACTAATAGATCCTTCCTGATGTTTCTTGTCATCTCTGACCACCATAGTCTGCCTGCATAAACTGGATACTAACCTCACTGAAGTCTCGCCTAAAGCCTTCAACAACCACATCTAGCTTCCATGCAGCTTTCTCCTGGAAAGGGAAGATTCTTTACACAGTTTTAAGGTCAACAGCAGTTTTCTTTCTTCAGAGTTAAGAACAATGTTCTGGTTAAAGAAAAACTACACTAAATGCATAGCTATATGATTGTAGGCTACCAAGTCAGAAGAAAGATTAGAAGAAAATATGATGGCACCCCTGCGTATGCTTTAGTCTACAGGAGATCCCCGGTCAATCAAAAGTAAAAAAAGTCCTTGCTAGTGTCCCATAGGGCAGTTGTACTGCACTGTACTACTACTACTGCGATCAATTAACAAATATACAATATGAGGATGAGAAGTTTATGCCTACAATCCTCCTATAATGTAAGAGAAACCTATTTATATTTTACAAAGAGCACCTAACATCTTGGCCAAAGTTACACAAGACATCTGTGGCAGGAACACTAAAGCACTGTCTTCCTAGGTAGCAAACATCTGCCTTGAACACAACATTATGTCAAGAGAGATAAAAACTAACACAGCCTGGGCTGCACACATGCAGGTGACATGCTGCCTGCCTAACTCTACCAGCTCCCTTTTCATCTCTATGTAGAGGAATCTGCAGCAATTACTCTTGCTTCCAGACAGCTCTGTAAAAGGTACCCAAACAGAAACAGCGAAGCAGAATTTGCCCATTTCAGCTTCATCTGCTGCAAAACCAGATGCTCCCAGTCCCCTTGGGGAAGAGGCAGCGAGCAGGGAGAAGCACACTGCAAGTTCATGGGTCACTTGTTGGCAATGCAGACTAACAGGTCACAAGATAACACCAGTTTTGTGATACTTTCAAAAAGCGCATCACATTCTGAACAAAAGCTCGCTACGTTCCATCTATTTCTACACTGAAAAGGACTAAAAGCCTGGAGCAGTCCTGAAGAATAAAAACATCTACCTAGAGAAATACCAGAAAGTACAGCAAATTTCATTTGCTGCATTCAGTTATAAGGAAACAAACCGGGAGCTCTAAACACTCGAGTCCACGAAATGGCTGTACTGCAAGTATTAAAATGGCACAGGCTTTTTGCACATATCAAAAATAAACAGTGGTTTCTGCTACCTAAGGAAGACGTGAAAAGGAAGTTAAAAGCAGAGGTCACCTACGGAGCACAGGAAGAGAGTGAGCAATGCCTCTTCCCATAGGGTTTTTGGTTCTCATCCTCACTCTTCAGAAAAAGTAAACCATGAAGGAACAAAATATAAATTGTGCACCTTTTCCCCAAATAAATTTGTCCGGAAGTTACCTCTACGATAGAAAGGCAGTTCAAAATCCCCTAACAATGTTATGGAATAAATGTATCTTATTTTTTTGAATACCAGTAATTTGGTATTTGAAAGCTGTATTTGTGTCAAAAGGAGTGTGTTTCAATTGTTAATTCCCTGTATTTCCTAAACTCCTTATTCCGTAACTCCTACTGCCATTTCTGCCCTCATGATCTCCAAAATCTTCCCAGCGCAGACAGTCCACTGACCCTAGAGACAGAGGCAAGTGCTCTGCTCCTTGAAGCACACAGGATACAATGAACTGCTGATCACAGTATGTAACTCTTAACCAATGCTGTTTTCACCATGACATTGTAAGGAACAGGCTGCAAAGAAGAAATTAAGCAAAAAATCTTAAGTCTTTCCAAATACATTCATCTACTCATAACATTGTGATCAACTAGAACTTCAACTCCCATATACTTATATAAGTGACCACAGTTTAACATCAAACATGCAGAAAAGCTTACTGCACCTCAGATTAAACTGGGACAGTAAATTCACCTATAACTGTAAGAACAAAATTTATGAAGTATTTTGGCTTTTGAACTACACCATCTTAAGAAAAAAAGGTATTAACTTCAAACAACACAACCAATTTCCTCTTTTGAAAATACCTGCATGGGGTACACAGCATAGAAAATGCTGAAAATCAAAACAAACAAAACAAATTTACATTAAGAGATTTAGACTGCTGAATCACAGCGTTGTGAGAAACCACACCAGCGGGCAGCTCGTGCAACAGGGACCCTCCCCCCCACGCTGAGAGGGCCATGCTACGTACAAGATGGCTCATGATTTTTCTTTTGTAGGCAGCTTGTCTACAGTGGTGCTCAAAGAAGGTGCTCCTTAGGTTTTTGTGGTGCTCCTTTAGTGGTGGTTTGCGGCTTTTTAATTTACAACTCAACCAACAGCCTCTGAACTGACAAGACAATCCAAACTTCACTGAATAGGGGAAGAAACTCATTTCCTCAAAGTCCCTTGCACGGAGGAACCTCCCAGAATACGGCTCTAAATAGATAAATTACACACGCGTAAAGCCGACATGTTAATGACTACGCCTGTATTTTCCTGGGAGTCCTCAGTCCTCCTGCCATTGTAGTCAGGGAAAAAATAAGACTTACATGAAATCACACATGCATCACTTAAAAATCAAGTTTAAGGGTAAGGGGAAAAAAATATTTTAAACTTTGTACTCGTCTTTCTTACAGCACAGCTACAAAGCCTGTTGATACCAACAGTGTACATTAAATTCAGTTGCAACTTTGTGTACCGAACATTTTTAAAAATTCAGCACCCACCCAGTTCACAGACAAAGAAACATCCTATGTAATCATCTGTCAAAAATTCAGTTTTAGTGTTGCTCAGCATTACCATTAAAGAAATCTGCATTACAGCCATTTCTCCTATCTAGCATTCAACGCCTAATTTTAAACCAGCTTTCTTTTCTGCTATACTATCACTTTCATTCAAGTTTTAAAAGCAAGGGATTCTCATTCCTTTCAACATAGACCCCTTCCTGAGAACTGCCCATCTTGCAGGCAGAGCGCATAGGTTTTAGCAAACTGACTTCATGGAACAAAGTCTGCAACCATGAGAATAAAATTTAATAACATAAATCATAGAATAGTTACGACTGGAAAGGACCATAAGATCAACTAGTTCCAACCGCCCTGCCATGGGCAGGGACACCAGTTAAAGCCCTGAAAAAGGGTTAAGTTCTAGGCTTTGACAGCAGGGGGAAAAACAAAACCAAACAAATGGATTTAGGTATTTATTCCAAACATACTTCAAGACATTAGTAAAAATACTCATGTGCAATTAACATCATCCACCATGTAGAAGCACCTGAACACTCAGCTGCATAGTACTTGTTCCTCTACAAAACTAACCACATCTCTTCTTTGTTAAAGGATAAGGATGCTACACCGGCTTCTGTGGACCACTGTGGCTGTAATTTAAGCAAAAACAAGCATGATCCAAGTTCTCTTCCCCAACTGACTTTTCTCTAAAATAGCTCATACTGGATGCAGAGGAAGACCATGGAATTCTTGGGGTGGTTGAAGCAGGCCTCCTGAAACCTACCTCCTACAGCCAATCTGACAGAGACAGAACAGCCAGTGCTACCAGGAGGCAGCAGCACACCTTACCAATGGTTGAGAAATGAGGATGCATTCCACTTGGCGCACACCTAACACGCCCGCTTCCACACTCCTGACTTTGGGGGTGACTAAACAACTAAACACCAAGCTAACTACATGGGAGATTTTTTTTACACTGAATAAATCTATCAACAAACCTATGGCGGACTTAGAGAGGATCCAGAGCTGAGCCAGGCTTACCTCCACCAGTTAGAAAAGGCAGAGTCCAAATGAGACAGTTACACAAGGCTAAAGCCTTGATGAGTCTCCGCTGCTTTGGTGGGCTACCTCTGTGTCGAAAAGACAACGGAAGTTTAAGAGCAGGTAAAAGCAACCGTACAAAACCACATCAGTTAAGGAGGAAGCTTCTCCGACAGCAGTTCCCAGGGAGAAATGCCGGTGGCACCGGAGGCCGCCCCCCTCGCCGTGCCGTGCCGTGCCGTGCCGTGCC
>NW_009923229.1:0-7463 GCF_000696875.1 Nestor notabilis
GCAAACAGACCTGCCCCACGTAGCCATCGCTGTTGCAAACCCAAACTTCATGGGAGCTTTCCGGGCTGCCATGGCTGGGGGAAGCACAAGAGAACTGCAAAGGAGGAAAAGATGGGATGAGTTGGGTCATTTGGGAGTGACGCAGGATTTCTTGGCATCCAGCAACGAGCACACTGGGATGGAGAGGACCACAAGGTCCTTGAACGCAACCTCTTAGTACCTGCATCCCACTCCGCGTCTTCATGATGGGGATGGCCTTGAGGAACTCTGGGTCCAGGCAGTTTTTGCTGGAAGCTGGGAAAATCAAAGTGGAGGATGAAGAAGTGATGGAGGAAAGGGGTCTATCCAAGCAGGGCCGTGATGCTGAGCCCAACACCCCATCCACCTCCCCTGTCCCTGGTGTTACCCAGCTTTTTCTTGGCATCCTCAAAGGCTTGCTCGAAGCCGAGCCGGGCATCAGGGTTGGGGAACTCAAAGATGAAGGTCTCGGTGCCATCAGCTTTGGTGGTGCTGAGCTCCACCTTGTTGGGGGGGAAGGCCATGCTGAAGGACAGGGATTGCTTCTCCGCCAGCTCCCGGTGGATGGCAGCCATCAGGTCCTTGATCACGTCATCCAGGCTCTGGGTATGGGGACAATACTCAGGTATGGGGACAATGCTCAGGTATGGGGACAAGGCTCAGGTATGGGGACAAGGCTCAAGGATGGGCCACCACCAGCTGATGCCCCTCATCCAGCCCCTAGCATCCTTCAGAGGCTGCCCCAACCACATTGGAGCTTTGGGGCTGGTGGCATCCAGGTTCTCTAAGGACTCTCACGGCCACCAGCCCATCCATAGGTGCTCTTTCCCACCACGGACATCCCAGTCCAGGTGAGGTGTCTTGTCAGGGGACAGCACTAGGACCACCACATGACACTGACCCTGTGCATCCCCAACCATCCTTCAGAAGCTGCCCCAATCCCCCTTGTGACATTAGAGCTGGTGGCATCTGCGTCCTTTGAGAACACTCATGGCCACCAACCCTTCCAACAGGTTCTTCTTCCCACTGAGGACATCCCAGGTGATCCCATGGGAATGTGTTCAGCCAGGGGACAGCACCAGGCCCACCATGCCCATACCTGGTGGGGGAAGCTGAGGGTCTCTGATAACTTGCTGACTTGCCCCAACGTGCTGAGGTCTTCATCCAGGCGGCAGATGCTTTTCTGGATGCTCTCCCGGTTGGTGGCTTGAGAGGCGCCTGTGTGGGGACACATGAATGGCATTAACCACTTCTCCTCACCAACCAGATGGGTTTTGGGGTGGGATGGGACACTCCACCACACCTTTAACAATGTCCACATCCTCCAGTGGCAGCTTCCAGAGCAGTTTGTACTTGCTGGCGGTGTCGATCACACTGGCCGCCGTGTACCTGTGAGGTTGGAGGGGATGGCGAAGCTGCACCCATGTCCCCAGCACCCTAAAGCCAGGTCAGTCCAGCGGGGACAACCCTGAGAGCGTGGGTTAATCCCAGGGGGTGTCCCCAGGCGTGGTGGTACTCACAGGCTCATGGAGCTGCGGCGGAGGGAGCCCGACTTGCGCTTCAGTGTGGTGCACACCAGCAGGTCCGAGAAGAGGAAGAAGGAGCGGTCCTTCTTCCCACCCACAGCCTTCTGCAGAGAGTGGGAGACACCAAGGGGTTAATGGCCAGCCCCCCCCCGCTGCTGGCACATGGAGTGGTCCCTGCCTCAGTTTCCCCATGAGCTGCTTTGGCATAAGGAGGCTGTAGGACCACACCACCATCTGCATGGGACCAACTATGTCCTTGTGATGGTGAAAGGAGACATGGGTGCAATGCGCATGTGGGCAAAGCCACAGGGTCCCATTCATGGGAAAGCACCAGCGCCATGGGAACACCAGCCATGGGCTCACCAAGACCCTCATGATCTCCATCTCCAGCCTCCTTCCCACCCCCAAATCCATCTTATTATCCCCCACACTTGGGGAATTTTATATTGTCCCCATCATTGATCCGTCCCTTGATCCATGGTTGTCATTGATCCACCCATCCATCCATCCATCCATCCATCCATCCATCCTTACACAATCATATAGTATCTCAAGTTGGAAAGGACCCATAAGGATCATCAAGTCCAACTCCTTGCTCCTTGCAGAACTACCCAACACTAAACCATACAACAAAGAACCCAGAAGCATCATCAAGTCCAACTCCTTGCTCCTTGCAGAACTACCCAACACTAAACCATACAACAAAGAGCATCACCCAGACATTCCTTGCACCTTACAGGCTTGGTGCCATGACCACTTGGGGAGCCTGTTCCAGTGACTGGCCACCCTCTCAACAAAGAACCTTTTCCTAATGTCCAATCTGAACTTCCCCTGATGCAGCTTCCATCCATCCATCCACCTATCCATCCACCCATCCATCCACCCATCCACCCATCCATCCACCCATCCACCCATCCATCCACCCATCCATCCATCCATAGCCATGGGCTCACAGGCATCCCATGACTCACAGACATAGCCTCTTGCTGCCCCATCCAGTGTGTGGTCCCATAGCCCTGATGGTGACAAGGGACCACCCGGTTCTTACCACTTCCACGACCATCTCCTGGCGCAGGAACCTGCGGAGTGGGGCCTGGAGCTGTGGGGACAAAGAGACTCATGAGTGGGGATCTCCAGGGGGGACCCTCATGGGCTTTGTCCCTGCCTCTGCAGCCCCCTGGCACCCCAGCGCTTCCCAAACCCCCATGAGCCCACCAAGGCCAAGTGATGATGGAGAAAGCAGGACCCAGAGGGGAAAGCAAGTGACCCAGCCTGGGGTGACCCAGAAAGAGCAGAATTGGTTGCATTTTGGGGACAAGGTAAGACTGACGCTGCGTAGGACCCCCATACGTACGTCCTCCATCCCTTCGATGTGGGACTCGATCTCCTGCACGATCCGTGCGTTCCTCTCCACCTCCTCTGCGCTCTTCATGCCCTTGTTGATCCTCTCGGCCACTTGCTTGATGTTGCGCTGGGCATCGATGAGGAAAGGGTGGTCGGGGTGGTCCTCAGGCGTGTGCTTCAGCAGGTCCTACCATGGGGACACAGCCGGGATGTCACCACGGGCAAAGCCTGGGCATCAGTGATGCCATGACATCAACAAGCAAAGTCCCTGCTCTGCTCTGGCTGCTGGGGATGGAAACCAGCCCCATGCAGGAAAGAAACAAAGCCTTGAACTTTGGCCACCAACATCTTGGTCTTTGCCACCACTAAAGAGGCCACCAGCTCCTCAGAGCACATCATAACCTTGCATGGATGCCTGAAATTGACCCCTGGCAGTGTTCAAGGTGAGACTGGATAAGGCTCTGAGCAACCTGCTCTACTGGAAGGTGTCCCTGCCCATGGCAGGGGTTGGAGCTGGAGGAGCTTGAAGGTCCCTTCCAACCCAAATCAGTCTGTGACTCTGAAAGCACAAACCAACCAGCCTCATCACCAGGAAGAGCGCCCCTGGCACAGGGAAACTGAGGCACAGAGGGGCTGGCAGTGGACTGGTCCCCAGCTGGAGCTGCAGTGTCCAACCTTGCAGCAGAAAGTGAGAGGAGAAGAGGACTGCACACCCATAGGTACATGCTAAGTATGACAACAGGGTGACAGTCCTCAGGGTGACTATCCCCAGGAGGACAGGGCTGTGTGTGTGGGGACACCAACTCTGTGCCAAGGGACGAGAAAAGGGGCCAGGAGAGATGCGAGAACCCTAATAGCTCCTGTTACATGAAAGTGAGGAGGAGCCGTGGTGTCACCAGGCCCTGGCATGGCACAGACACCCTCCTGCCCGCACCCACCTTCACCAGCAGCTCGTAGCGTGGGATCCTCTGCACCGGCTTGATCATGAGGTCGGACAGAGCCTGCTTCTCCTTGTTCTCCCTCATGCTTTGCTGCAGAACACCCACGGGAGACAAGGATGGGCCCGTTAGGTGAGACACTGGGTCCCTGCTGTGTCCCAGCAGCCCAGGACCTGGAGCAACACCCATTTGGGCTTGGGGTGACTCCTTTTTACACCATCGGGAGTGACTCTGGTTCATCCCAACTTTGCCTCTTTGCAACAAACCCAAGAAGAACATGGGGGGAATATCCCAGTCTGACCATAAATTACCAGTTGACTCCCATTAACCCCCATCCCACCCCACCAGCAGGTGGCTCTGGACCTTGGCCACCATCCGTGGGGAGAGGAACCAGGACCCACCTCCAGGAACTTCATGAATGCCGGCCGGGCTTCCTTGGCAATCCTGACTGCATCCTTGGCATTGAGGAAGTTATCGATGTAGGCAGAGTAGATGTTCACCAGCACGTCCTTGGAGAACTGGGAGGGGAAAAGGGGATAGATCCAGCATGGACAAGCCTGCAAGAAGCTACCCCAAGGGTTAAACTGGCTCAGGACTGCAGTGGGGATGGTTCACCCACCATCCACCCCCCTTGGTTTTTCACATTACGCTAAGCAGACAGCAGGCCTGGAGATTATCTCCTGTTCTCCATCCCAGGCCTGTTTGGCCTGTGCTGTAATCACTTCCCTGCCTCTAGATCCAAAACTTCTCCTCTGGGAGCTGGGTTCCCTCAGGGAAATCCACCCCATGAGACCTACCGACTGCACCAGGAGGTCGCCCACTTTCTGCTTCTCGTGCCAGTTCTGCACACAGTCATGGATCTGCTCCAGGAACTGCTCGTGGTGCTCCAGCAGCTCAGGGATCTGGTCAAAGATCTCATCCACCAGCGATGGGTCGCACAGCAGCGAGTTCTCTGGTTGCTTCAGTGGCTTCATGTAACCCTGCAGTGAAGGAAAGTCTTTGGGGTTGCTTTTTCCACCAGCCCCAGCATGAGTTTTGCAACCCCTATTGAAAAATGGGGATCACCAATATGGGGAACGGTGGCATCCTAGAGCAGGGAGGTCCCCAGTGAACACCGGGTTGTAGGACCCACCAGAAGGACCAGACAGCACCAGGTCCAAGCAGGTTTTGCACCTCAGCCTCCCTGGGTCCCATCCTACCCAGTGCAGGCCCATGGCAGTGTGGGGAGTGAGATAGATCTGCATGATGTCCTCTGTCCCCCAGCCAGGGCTTTGAGAGGCTCCAAATCTTTGCTGTCATGAGCCTGGGTCACCTTCATCTGCTGCAGAGCCTGATCTAGTTGGGAAATCACGGCAGCACGACCATGGGATCTGAAAGTTGGTGCATTCCTGGTGGGATTTAGGGTGTCTGGGACCAGGAGGGGCTGGTGGTGGATCAAGCCCTGGACCTCTTCGTCCAGCAGCCTCTTTCAGGCAACGGCCAATGAGCGATGCTCAGGGCCAGCAGGAAAAGCAGGTCCTCTGCAAGGCTTTGAAAGCCCTTTCCTCCTGCTGTGGGGCAGAGTTGCAGAGAGGAGCAGGAATAGGAGAGCTGGATTTGCAATGGATGCAGGATAGGGAAGATCTTCTCAAGCCTTACTGCCTCCTCAGCTTGACTGGTATGGAGTGATGGTGTCTTCCAGGACGGTGGGAGCACCCTGGAGATGACTCCATGAGGATAAGACCCACCTTGAGTGGCTTCAGACATTCCATCCAAGCTGGCAAAGGAGTGATCATCCCCCAAGGATGAGGTTCCTCAAGCTGATGGTGGGTATCTTGTGGAGACCCAAGTGAGAAGGGCCAAATCCTTCCTGAGGGTCCTAACTCACTTCGCCTGCCCTACTGTGGCCAACAAAAGCAGTGGGAGCTGGGCTGTGTCATGCACCCCATCTGCCATGAAACTGGAGGAGCAAGGACTAGGTGGGGAAGAAGACAAGCCCCCACCTTGGTTCACAGGGAAAGCAGGCAGGGCTTGCCCATGCACCATCTAAATTGGCTGGAAGATGATGTTCCAAGGTGGTCTTTGTCCCTGGTAGCCACCATGCTACGTGCCACCGAGCCATGTCATGGACCCAAGCACCTTGTCCCAGCTGAGATGGGGAGCAGGGGGTGTTTGGAGCCCTGGCACCCCCTCCCAGAAAGCAGGTCCCCCTGGTTGCACTGTGTCAGGATGTGTCCCACAAGCAAGGGCTCAGGCATTACCACCCTGTGGCTCCCATCCATGTTCAACCAGTCCCTCCAGTGGGGAACTGGTGAGTCCCAGCACAACCGTCCTCTCCAACCAGCCTCATGTCACACCTCAGATGATGATACAGACCATGGGGCAGTCTCTGTCCATACCAAGACCAGGGGGACATCCCCTGTCTCCAAACCTCACACAGCTTCCCCCAAAATAAGCCCCAGAGCCACAGTCCTCTCACGCCTCCAAGCCAACATCTGCACTAGGAGCAGGTCCTTCCCTCCTGCAGTAACATCTGGATCTTTATGGGGATTTATGGGCAAAGCCTGGCTGGGCGTCGGGATGATGGGTGCCCCATGCCCTCATGGACATGCCCAGCAGATGTCCTATAGGCACTGCTTCATACTGAGCAGAGCAGAGCTCTGATTTTTAGGTGTTTCCACCTGCAGCGATGTGGTTGGACAACCCACACCAGCCTGACCTAGTCTCCAGGGCGTTGACCACCATTAACCTTCATTAACATCTGAAACGTGGGGTGGAACCTCCGGCCAGGGGGGTTGGAACCAGCTCAGTGAAAAAAGGACAGAGAAAACCCCTTGGCCCATGGCTGCAGGTGATGACACTGAGCAGACAAGAGGGGGACAAGGGAATGGGGGGTCTAAGGGGTCCCCCATCATGGGACAAGCACCAGCAACAGTCCAGGAGATGAGGTGCAATGTGAGGAAGAGCTTTGGGGGGCAAGCATAGGAAGGGGCTTGGGGGCACAATACCTGCAAGGTGACAACCCACCAGGAACATTATGGGTTTGATTTGGGGGACAGAGGTGACCCCCACACCCCATTCTTGACACTATTGCCACTCTGCTCCCACTTCTGTCCTGCTGTCCCCACTGCCACCCGTCCCCAGTTGGTGCTGGTAGAGCACCCACAGCCGAGGGTCCAACCTGGGGTCCCAGGGACAATGACAAGGAAGGGATGGTCACACCAGGACGAGTTTTGGGGTGTCATGCCCCTGGCCATACCTGCATCAAGGTGCGCAAGGACTCCACGTAGGACTGCTCCGTGTCCAGCAGCGTCATGATGACGTGTTTCCTCATGTCCTGCCCCGGGTGGGAAGAAAGACAAGGTGAGTTTTGGGGTGACACGATGGAGGAGAGCTACGTGGTGGGTGTCGGTGCCGGCACAGGGGCCCGGTGGGGAGGCTGAACGCCGGTGGAGCCCGGCTGGTGTCCAGCTCCCCTCCGCTCCCTCTCCACCCCGCTGGAGGAATCCAGGAGGATTAGGAAGTACATGACACGGAGAGCACAGAGACGCCTGGTTTCCGCCCTGGATCTCACAGCCCTACATGGGTCGGTCCCGGCGCCCTCCGTCTCTCCAGCGGCTCCGCTCCGAGCGGTCCCGTAGGAATTCTCTATCCGCGT
>NW_009923229.1:7496-9915 GCF_000696875.1 Nestor notabilis
TGGGATGGTCTGGCAGCCTTGGGAAGTAGATGGGTTGGGGTCTTCTTGGCTGTGGGGCTTGGAGACCCCACTTGTGTGCAGCACTTGGGGGGACACCCCTGGAGCTCAGCCTGGGGGAAAGATGCTCCAGAGCCCAGGGTGTGAGACACCCCAAAAGGTTTGAGAGCAAGAGAGAGATATCCCAAAGGCTCTTAGTGCAGACACCCCAAAAGATTTGTGTGTAAGATGCTGCAAGGGCACTGGGTGCAGTGATACCCCAAATGTTTTGGGTGCAGAGATGCTCCAGAAGCACAGAGATACCCCAAAATACTATCATACAATCACAGAATATCTAGGGTTGGAAAGGACCTTAAGATCATCTAGTTCCAACCCCCCTGCCATGAGCAGGGACACCTCACACTAACCTATATTGTCTGTGGATATGCTTCAGAGACTCTAAGTATGAGACACCCCAAAAGGTCTGGGTAAAGAGATGCTCCAGAGACCCTGGGGGAAGAGGTACCCCAGAAGTTTCATGTGTGGATACACACCAGGGACTCTGGGTGTGAGATACCCCAAACGTTTTGGGTGTAGAAATGCTCAAAGGGCCTGGGGGAAGAGGTACCCCAAAAATTTTGCATGTGGAGGTGCTCCAGAGACACTGGGTGCAGAGGTACCCCAATAGATTTTGGGGCAGGGATGCTCCAAGTGTCCTCAGTGCAGATACCCCAGAAGTTCTGCATGAGTAGGCTCTGCAGAGACCCTGGGTGTGAGACACCCCAAATGATTTGGGTGCAGAGACCTTCTGCTGGCCCTAGGAAAGGAGATGCTCTGAGGTACTGGGTATGGAGACTGTAATGGTCCTGTTCATGGGGACTGTTCAGAGGACCTAGGCACAGAGACACCCTAAGATGTGAATGCAAGGACACCCCAAAGGCCATGGGTGCTTGGACACCTCAAAGGACCTAGGTGCAGAGACACCTCCAAGTCGGGGGTGCAAGGACACTCCAAAGGCCATGGGTATAGGGATGTCCCAATGATGTGGAGATGGTCCACTGGATCTGGGCACAGGGACGCTTTAAGTGTTCTGTTAATGGTGACACCTCAAAGGACCTAGGTGCAGAGACACCCCAAACTGTGGGTGCAGGGACACCCCAAGTGTTGTAGATGCAGGGATGCCACAAAGACCCCAAGAACAAGGACCTTGCAAAGGTACCGGGTCCTCAGACACCCCACCAGCCCTGTGTGCAGACATGTCCCACCAGACCACCACAGCACGTTGAGACCAGGTTCTCCTGATGTGCTGGAGCCATCAAAACCCTGTTTCCCCCATCTCCTTGTGGGATGAGCCCATGTCCCCCAGACACACGGGTCTGTGCCCTCACCCGTGCACCCAGTGGGTGAAGCTGCTCTGCAACCGCAGGAGGAAGCTTTATCCCAACCAACCTCACTGCAGATGGAGGCCACCATCTCCCTGGTGGTCCCCAAGCAGCAATGGGAAGGAATCCTGGCCAGATCCTGCTCGCTGATGGAGAACAGAGCCGTGCCTCAGTTTCCCCACTCACCCATCAAGCCAATATTGGTCACTTCGGCCAAGCAAGGAGGAAGCTGCTGTTTAGAGCCAAATATTTATGGTGACGGGTCCAAGCCCCTCCAGGAATTCTGCCTCCCCAAAACACAATGGTGCTGGAGTCCTCGGGGACACCAGCTGAGACCTTCCCACTTCATTACAGCCTGAAGGTTTATTAACACTCACTGTTGGATTCATTCGGTGTAATTATGGGCTGAAGGGCACCCATGGTGGATGGGCTTTAAGGGGACAGAGCATCTGCCACCCCCATCCTGCCTCAGTTTCCCCAACCCTCTACAACCTCAATCTCCATACGATGCTCCCAGCATTTTCCAGAGCTATCCCAGTTCAGGACCGAAGCAAAGGGCCAGACTGCTGAGCTGAACAGGCTCAGCACCACACACTGCACCAGCAACTAGGGATCTGCAGCAGTGGGGAGATGCAGGATGAGGCCCAACTGTTGGCAAGGGGATTTGTTCCACTGTTACAGCAGTGATATTATCCCAGCAGGAGGAAATTCCCACTGGGATAAGGAGCTGGAGTTAATGCACCATCCTGGCAGGGCAAAGTGGTACCCAGGCACACGCAGGGTGCACCCCACTGCATCCCTTACCCCCGCAAAGCCTCTCCCTGTGGGGCTGATGTTGCTTTGGTCTCCATCTGCTCTCCCTGGGGACACCCCTGCTGCACCCTGGCCTCATCCTGCCTCCCCCAAGATGTTCAGCACCCTCAGGATCACGATGGGATTCGGGGCATTTCCCCATCAGCCAACGCCTCCACGGTGTAAATCAGCACTGGGGGGTGGCAGTGCTGGCTTCAGCCCCCCCATCACCCTCTCCGGGTGGGAGCACCCCCCTTTCCCTGCAAACC
>NW_009923229.1:10107-10327 GCF_000696875.1 Nestor notabilis
CCAACCCCGCCACGCCCCCCCGCCTGCCACACCCCTTGTCCGGCAGCTCCTCGGCTGCTCCTCCGAGCCCGGAGGAGGCGAAGGCCGCGTCGATGCCGTCCCCGATGTCTCGCATGTCCTCCAGCGCGATGGTGAACTGCGCCAGAGTCCTCACCATCTGCAGCATGCGGGTCCCGGGGTCGGTCCGTCCCACGCGGCCCAAGGAATGAGCGATATTAAA
>NW_009923230.1:0-14149 GCF_000696875.1 Nestor notabilis
CGCGGGTCTCGTTCGACCCAAGTGATCCAAGAGGCGCGGCGCGGGCAAAGCGCTTCTCCCTCTTTCCTCATCACCCAGCGCCGCGGCTCGTCGCTGCCAGGAGGAGCTTTGATACCGTTCCTTCTCCTGCCCAGACCGGGCTGTGTGTTCCTATGAAGCAGAATGGGTCTGTGCATGTGTAAACCCAAAATACAGCAAAATCCATGTTTCCCAATTACTACCCCGTCAGCCCCACCTGATTTCAGTGCGCTTGCTGTACTCACTCTTGTTCACATAAGCACCAAAGCACTGCATCATCTGCATTTCTGCAGACACTGCAGAAACCTGCCTGTCATTTTGGACAGCAAGGTCACAAAAAAAGATAAATAAAAATAAATTCACCCAGTCTGCCAAGCAGGCAAAACATCTATTGCACTACCTCAAGTGAAGGCAGAGGGTTTGCACCTAAGAAGACTTAATTGGATGCTTCACAACAGCGCCTAAGGAGCCAATTCCTTACCAAATTTGGACTCCCTCTTGTCCTTGTGGGTTAGGAGATGCATACGGAGGCTAAAGGGTGGAAGCCCTGGTTCTCAACAATGATTGTTACGAATGAAACAGTACCTTTGAGGAGGTGTTTCTCAGCAAGTGGTTAGTTGGTGTCACACAAGAAGCTGTGCCCAAGCTCTGGAGCCCAAGGCTGGCGTGTCCATATTCCCTGGACCATCCTCCTCCCTGCGAGTTTGACATGCTTCAGTGCCGACAGCACGGTGGGTTTCCTGCGAGATACCTCAGAGAAATGCAAGATCTGCATTCTGTGGAGAGATGGAAGATTTTAGCAACATTTTCAGGTACACGGCCCTGGTAATGGGCACCAAGACCACTTCCAACCATGGCAGCGAACCTCTGAAGCGCTGATCAGAACCTGACACCTGGTGGCTGGTAGCCCCAACAGCCCAGAGGCCTGAAGCTGCTCACTGCTGCTCTGGTTACATCAGCATCTGTATTGTGGAAGAAAGCTTAGACAAAAATTACCCTTGCATAGAGCACCTTTTTCTAGTTTTTAGAGAGATAAATGGGATCCTGAAGAGATTACAAAGACTATGACAATAAATTAAAAAATAAACAGCAAAACCTATTTATCACACAATTTTCCCAAAGCCTTTCTTTAGCTTACAAGCTTAACATTAGCCTCAACACAGAGGCTGTACAGCTGTAATCTAACCCGATTATTTCTCAATGTAAGATTTACCAACATTTACTTGTTACTGTATTTCATACTTTATCCTAGGGAAAAGGTTCATAGGACCATAAAAACTTAAAAACCCAAACCCAGTTACCTACCACATCCAGGACACAGACAGGATCAGAATGAAAATAAGGTGTATGCTTCAGGGATTTTCAGATGGAACGCTCAAACTCAGTTTTATAGTTGGTGAACAGAATTCTTCATCAATGGATTTACCTTACTAGTGGTCTAGAATAAGTTCTTACCTTAAGGCAAATAAATTAACTGCTTGAGGACTGGCATTTTATACCTGATAGTAACCCAATTCACAGAGCTTTCCATTAACTTTCCCAAGAATGGGACCAAGTTACCTTTTTCTCCCTGCATCCAATTCTTCTGAAAGGGAGTTTCCTAACAGTTTGACAACTAAGAATTTGCAGGCTTCAGTCTCAGTTTTGCCATTTCCACCTGGAAATTCTGGGATCAAGTAACAGTGAAGTAGCAGCAACTAACTTCCATATTTAAAGTCAACCACATACTTCATTGTCTTGCAAATTAATCCATAGGTGTTAATTCTGCAACTGTTTCTCCATTTGTATTACTGAGAACATACAGCCACGGTGTTAGGGTGTGTTCACATAGTGCTTTGTATCTTCAAAGCACTTCACAAATGCTAAGTATTATTATTAGTACTGACCATGAACATTAACTCTCTTCAGGCCCCCAAGTTATTCTGCAGCATCTTTGAAGACTATTGGATTATACAATCAGTTCTCCATATGCTAATACTCAGGCACTTCAAGTTTGTCACATCAAAAAGAAAGCGGGAAAGAATTATTTGTCAGAAAGACAAATAATTGACAGTATCAAAAGTAAATTGGCCATTTGTTAGAAGTAATGTGGATGTTCTTAACCATTTATCGGGAAAGCTGCCTTGATCAAACTAAGACAGCCTGCTGGAACCAAATAACCCATTTCTTTAGCAAACGTCTCAGCTATACTAATACAAGCACTTATAAGGTTTTTTGTTGGGTGCATGGAAGGGGAGGAAGCTTCTTGAATCCTTAAATAGCAATAATAGTGAAGCTGGCCTCACTCTTAATCCATGCTGCTCTTTTTTTGATACTGAAACGGCTCTGCCTGTCACAAAGCGTACCAAACCCTTTTTGTTTGCAGTTTGTGAGGCCTTATATAAAAGTATTGCCTACTATTATTTCAGGGGGAATTTCTTAGCCAGGAACATAATCTGCTTTTCCCATCGGAAGAAGTGAAAACATATTTGAGTTAATTCAGCTAAACATCTCTGTAGGATATCTAGTCTTTAAGCATGACTAAGCAGTGAGACAGACAACAGTCATTTCACCTGATTAGCCAATCTTCATCAATAAAAGTAACTTATTTTACTCAAAGATTTTTGGGGGGTTATTTGCTAAGATTCTTGTAGCCACAATCACTAAATATGAAACTCCATGCATCAAATCGATGCTCTGTTTTATCAAGCCTGATAAGACAAAGGGAAAAGGAGCTTAGTTGACAGCACGAGTTTACTGATCAGTGGCAAATGAAGGAGTTCAGCAAAGATCCTCAAAATTTGGAATCCTATTTTAGATGGCATGCTGCATCTAGCTGAATGTAAGAAATAATTAGATATGCTCCCATCAGTACAGCGGCAACAGAGGGGTCATTGTTCTTTCATTCCAATTATAATACAGTTCAGCAGAGTCTTTCAGAGCTTTTAAGTATCACAGTGTCTGACATCTGATTAGACTCCACTCCTAATGAACCAGTTCATTCTCAGGGGGAATTGTATTATTTTCTTGACAGAAAATCTACTTTTTAATTTGGAGAGCTTAATTACATAATAAGATGCGGGCACAGGTTTCTCTTGTGTTTCTTTATTGCACAGTTGCACACTAATATAACAGTTCAAAACCCAGCAGCTACAAGTTTCTTTACATCAGGTAAAAACTCAAAGAAAAAAACTGTATCCTAGGAGAACAAAAGGCATTCCCTGTTACATATGTCATCTGCAAAGGCAATTATTTCAGTAAATTATGATTAGGCAGGTAACATACATTAAAATACACAATGTAATAACTGCCACGAAAATAAGGCGCACAAAGAAAAAAGCAAAGATGTGCTGAGAAATACAAGTTAAGACATTCAAAAATAAGGCATGGACATTTTAAAGCGAATACTATTAACTATGAAGTTGAGCAGAAAAAGGGACTCTTCCTCAAAAGCCATGTGAAATTCCAGTACTCTAAACCCCAGTATATTTTCATGAGATCAAAGCAATCTCTCTTTTCTATAGCTTTCAAAGCCAAAAGACACACTCCTGTCAGACTTGCAGTAAAAATACCAAAGCAAGCCATTCATAACAGGAGACAAAAGCCCGGTGAGGTGTACCTGGTGGCCTACACTGTGTGAAAATTCTGGAATGTAGGAACATGGATTTAACATTCAAATGTTTAATCAGAAGTCATGAAGAATGAGACTTCTAGTAAGAATGACATTGAACAGAAAGGCAGTTGGAAGTCAGACCAAGAGTCATATCTACACTCAAAAGCCTTCTACTCCCTTTTCAGTAAGTTGTCCTCAAAATTCTCTCTGTTACATTCCTTAATTCCTAGCACTTCTTGCCACAGAAATGTCTCCCAGACAGTATTAAGTAACAGAAGTGACTACTTTGCAAGGACAAACGCACATGTGCTTTGACCCTTTCCTATTGTACCATCTAAAAAAGAGGTGGGAGATTCCTACGCAGACACCTTTCAAATAGAGTTTAACTTAATTGTTCAAAATCATTACAAATATTAGTTCCAGTCCAACAACCAAATCAGGTTCCCTCCAGGGAACTGAGAGAGTAAGTCAAAAGAATTCTACATCATCTCATGTACAGGCACATATAATTATTATTCTTGAAGTTAACTTGCAAGGCAAATAGAGTCATTGTATAAATGAACATAAAAGTTAAAAAATAAAATAAAAAAACAAAACACCTTTCTGTTCAATTCCATATGGGTAATTTCAACAAGAATCCATTCTACAACTGAGATACTGCCCACCTTAACCAGAGATGCTAAAACACTAACATGTAAATGCAAGATTCCAAACCCAGCAAAATAATTGTAACAGAAAATCCCTGTAAAGCTTATTTTTGTAGCACAGTAAATTTTTTCTAAGTTGTCCCTGTATTCAGATATTTGTGCTGAAATTGAAATGGATTTCTTTTATGTTATTGGATGTGATTTTACCGAAGTATGTATGGAGTACGGCTTATTAACTGTATGACTGGATAATACACATATTCTCTAAAAAAAAAAAAATCCACAACAATACTTTAACAAAGTAAATCTCTATGAGAATTTTAAACCGATCACTGAAAATAGACTGTTCAACATCGTCTCGGATGGATGGATGGATGGTGGTGAGTATGTTAAAAAGACTTACATACCCAGGAAGACAATCTGGTTCAGTGGAACAAACCTAACTGTTGAGAACTCAGTTGGACATAAGTAAACTACAGCATTAAGAAGCATTAAACATTTACGCTGTAGCAGTTCCCTAAGAACAAAATATGTATTTTGTATCTGCGTATGCAAAGAAAGTGATATTAACCAGTGAAACAAGCTCAGTGGATAAAAGGTACAGAAAAACTTTGGAAATTACCAAGGCAACAAAAATTTTAAGCAATTGCATGAAGCTTTTTAAGCCCCATTTATATATGTCAAGGATATTGATGCAGGAAGGCTACCTACAGCTAGCTTAGGGCTGCTGAGTGACCTGTATTCTTAAATGTGAAAGCAACATTAAGATGTCTTTACACTACAGTTTTTCTAACTGCTAATAATGAGTAGCAAAAATCTCACAGACGGACAAGATATATGCCAGCTCTGAATCACTGCCATCTTTTTATAGGATCCTCCTCAGAAAAACATTTGCAAGAACAGTTCTGAAATAAAACCCTCAAACTTAACAACGTCTAGATCATGTACATTCAGGCAGAAAGTAAAAGAATTCTCTTCCTATTGCCAGAGCTGTAAATATCCCTTCCGAAATTATTTTGGAACCTATCATTCTCTGACAAAACCATCACTGATGTGATTCTGCAGGCCAGGAACATAGTAAAAAGTGTCTGTCTGATGATGCCAAAGACTGTGTAATTCAACCATTTGGTACGAATGGTGTAGTTTGACAAGAGTTCAGCCAAGACAGTAAGGTTCAACTAAGCAGTAAGGGCTTGCAAGGGGTAATGAAACTGAAGATACACTACATCGTAAATATAAATTGGGATAGAAGAGAGATTTTCTTACATTTAGCATGTAGAATTACTCTAAAGTTAACTGGCCACATTACAAGTTGCCAAGGAGAAAGGCACAACTGTTGCAACATTAACAACAGCCTGAGGTAGAGCTATTAAAGCAGCAAAGGCAGAAACTGGGCACTTAACTGGTTAAACAAGCATATTCAAAAGCCTTAAAATCATCACGGTCAAACTAAAAGCATTAAAGTGCTTTTAAACTGAACACTTGGACTTAGAAAAGTATTGATTCTGAATTTCTGAATTTAGCATTGACAAGCTGGTGCCCTGGCTTCAGTTGTGCTGAATCACACAAGCCAGCAGTGACTTTGCTTACTGGCAGAAGCAGACCAAGTAAGAGCTGTTCTCCAAGAAGATTCCTCAAACACAATCGATCAGGATCACATCACAGGCATACCTCCTCATCATCAGAAAATCTGACCGTACCTTCAGTACATGAACTTCATGCATAGTCACACTGTTAAATACAGTAAAACATTAAAAGCCAGTGAGAGAGATGCTTGACAGAAAAATATGGCTGCTAATAGTAGTAAGCTTGAGAGGTAGATAATGCCTGTGGCAATTGGACCGTAACTCTAGGATAAGGTGCCACAGCTGGCAACTTACACAACAATTTTGTCTGATCCCCAAATAAATTTCAACCACCACAGAACGTCGTTCCTGTAAGGTGCTATAAATACAATTTGATCCCCAGTTGTCCTGAAGCTAGGTAAATGTTTTTATAGAAGTACGTCAAGACAAAACACTGAAGAGTGCACTGGTGCTCCATGAGTCACTGAAAACAAACCTTTCAAGTATCTAAATGCCACATTTTGTCCATGCTCTCCTAGCACTGGATTAGGTTGCAGAAATTTTTGTGGGTTTTTGTTTTGTTTTTTTCCCCAAATCCCATTGGAAGGGTCCACTGGGGGTTCTTTAATTTTGCTTTCCTTTGATGTGATCCATTTCCTGGTATCAATTGGACATTTTTGCCATTCTTGAGATACTGGTGAATTCTCTTCTGCTCTGGTACATTAGTAATACCAAAAAGTAAAAGCTGCCAAAGCTAAAAGCTTCTACATTTGTTATAGAGTTAGAGAAAAAAAGTCTTCTGGCTTATGATATAAATAACATTATGAGTGAACATTCTGTGGCAACCATATCAAACATGGATCACAAAGTCAATAGAATGGAAATAGATTATTTAAGTCATTTTTTCCCTTCTCCTCTTGGCATCCTAAGCATGAAGGAAAAAGGAAGAAAATAAAATGTCTCTGTATATATGACTGGAGAAGCTAGTTCTCTTCCCAAACCTCAAACAATTCCACAAAAGGACCTGATCAGTATTAATCACAGAATCACAACATGGGTAAGGTTGGAAGGGACCACCGGAGGTCATCCAGTCCAACCTCCCTGTTCAAGCAGGGTTACCCAAAGCACATTGCTCAGGATTGTGTCCAGATGGCTCTTGAACTATCTCCAGAGAAGGAGACTCCACAACCTCTCTGGGCAACCTCTTCCAATATTCAGTCCCCCTCACACCCTCATGTTCAGGTGGAACTTCCTATGGTTTAGTTTATGTCAGCTGCCTCTCATCCTATCACCTGGCACCACAAGAAGAGCCTTGACACACACACCTCCCCCCCCAGATATGTATATACATTGTTCAGATCCTCCAGAGCCTTCTCTTCTCCAGGCTGAACAGACCTAGCTCCTTCAGCCTTTCCTCATATAAGAGATGCTCCAGACCCTTCATCATCCTCGTAGCCCTTCACTGGACTTGCTCCATGAGTCCAAACTGGACACAGTACTCCAGGTGAGGCCTCACCAAGGCTCAGGAGAGAGGGAGGACTACCTCCCTCGACCTGCTGGCAATGCTTTTCCTCATGCACCCCGGAACACCATTTGTATTCTTGGCCACTGCTGCTGGCTCATGGATAACTTGTCCATCAGGATTCCCAGGTCTCTCTCCTCAGAGCTGCTTTCCAGCAGGTCAGTCCCCAGCCAGTACTGGTTCTTGGGGTTATTTCTCCCCATGTGCAGGGCTCTGCACTTGCTGTTGCTGAATTTCAAAAGGTTCCTCTTCTCCACCTCTCCAGCCTGACTAGATCCTTCTGAAGGACAGCACAGCACTCAGGGATATCAGCCACTCCTCCCCATGGTAGGCGCTCTATCCCTCCATCCAAGTCAATGATGAGCAAGTTGAACAATACTGGGCTCAGTATTGACCCTTGGGGGATACAGCTAGTTACAGGTTCCCAACTAGACTGTGCCACTGATCACAACACTAATACTTTTCACTTTTTCACACTTCCTGCTTGACAGCATGTTTTCAGGTGAGATTACTAATTTGTGCAAGTCACTTGAAAGAGCATTTGAAGAAAGACAGAACAATTCAGAAAAGAGGCAGAACAATTCAGAAAAGATCTCCTGCCCTTATTCTTCCTTTAGCTGTCAAAATACTTCCTTACTGATTCCTGTTTTAAAGCAAGTCAATTTGTTGCAGGTTAATATTATTTACTCCTAAAAAAAAGAAAGCAAAACTAAAAAACTCCAGAGCTTCTCTACTGAAAGTCAAATGGCACTTAGCAGAACTGAATCTGACTGGCTGTGAAACTGTTGTGACATATACTGAAGAAAAAGGAAAAATAACAAAAAAAATAAGTCTGTTATAGCCAGGTACTGAAGTTCTGGACTGACATTTCATGGGCCATCTATGACCTCATCTGCTCAGCATGGTCCTTGGGCTGTACTTCAGCATTCAAGAGATGCCTGCTTTGGAAGGATGAACGGACGGTTCGGTTCATTAATGGCTGAAGAGGGCGAAAGTTGTCTACCATTCTCTTTTCTTCTTCACCATCTGAAGTAAAGAGCAGCATCCGAAATGCCTCCAGCTGAGAATGAGAAATGTCCAGTTTTGTGACTTTACTAACTGGGGAATTATTGGAGTTCATGACAAAACACGATCATTCATGCTTGGGTAACAAAATCAAAGGTATTATTACATTTGCGTTCTGAGAAATTTTAGCACAGACCTCTGGCACTTCTTTGTCACCTGCAGTAAAGATTATACCATCAGCCATACCAGTGCAGAAGATGAACTGTCAGTCATCTGCCATCTTTAGGCAAACTAAATCTCAAATGTGGCACATCCGAGATGGAACTGACTTCCAGAGATGGAACATACGCTGTCTTTAAATAAACCTCTCCAGCCTTCTTGATTTACACCTTTCCTGGAGTTCTGTTAGCTTATACTGACGTGCATATGCTGGCACCCAGAAAAGCTGGAAGCTCAACAAGCAACAATCTACATAGCTGTTATTCTCAGTGGTCTCTAACTGGGGATTAAAATGATGTATGCAGCAGGTCAGGTTTTAATGCTCACAAGGGCATTACAATGTTAAGTGAACTATAAGCCTTTCTATGCCATAAAAGAATGAGGGTGAAAAAGGATCATGAAACAAAAAAAAAAGAAAGGAAAAAAAGTTTCAATTGCAAATAAGAATGCTCCATTATGCATTCAGTTCTCTGCTCTGTTAACAGTCCTCAGTTTGTCCCATTGTGTTCCTTTATGTAAACTAAAATATTAAGATCACATACATGCCTATTCTTCAGAGTTTTGTTTGGAACATGACTTTCCAGATCACTAACTCCATACAAAATTGTACCAAAAAAAACCCCAATAAATCCATATTTTGCCTCATGTCATTGGACTCACAACTACTAATCAAAGCCTCAAAAAATAGAGACAATGCACCGACAATTCTCAGTGCCTCTTAAACCATGAAATAATGGTAGATTTTTGGGTTGTTCATTTTCATTTGCTTTGCAACAATCTCAAAGACTTATTCTATGCTGTAATGCCCCTTAAGTACTTCATGACTTTGAATAGATGAAAAAAATCCTGAAAACGTCCAACAAAAACCACAATTGTGGTACAATTCCAACGCGTCCTCCTTCTGACCATTTTCTATGTGTCCCTGCTTCTACTTCATACCAAGGAATACCATCATATTGAAGCATGAAGTACTAAAATTAAAAGCAATAGAGGGCCTATTGTGATAAGTTAGGGTTAGTCTCAGGACAGGCTATTGAACACAAACTTCTGACTTGAAATAACTTCTGTAATACAAACAATTGCTGAAAACTTTGTGTGTCCTTTTTAAAGGGGAATTTAAAAAGAAAAAGGAAAAAAAAAAAAAAAGAGGAATTCAAGGATGGTATAGCCAAATATATTGAAAATATGTCCACAAAGGCACAGGAGAAAACCCAGTGGGAACTCTGGCCATCAGAATGGCATGTGAGCCACCCACCATCACCTCTGTATCTTCAGACATCACACAAGAGAAGAACAGAAGATTAGCCCTTGCAGTCTCTGCAAGATTGCTGTGCAAATGCAAAACATGGCTATCAAGAACATGCACAGAAGGTCAGACTTTGGAATTTCACAAAACATGCCCTTTCTTCTCCCTCCCTACCACAAAAAGAGCTGCAACCTGGTAAGGAGAGCAAACAGTGCTCCAACAAATAACCTTAGAAGTTTTTAAGGGGCAGCTTCCAGCATAAGTCAGTTCATCACTAATCAAGATAAAATCCTATTGGAGAGCTGGAGAAGCATCTTCAACTGCTTACTAGAGAGGTCTTAAGGCTTTCAATATCAGCTGTTGTTAATGTCAGGATTCCTCCCCAAATACCGTGTATGAAGCAGACACCAATCTCTGTATTCACAGAGAATTACTGGTACTGGTAAGCAACTGCTTCTGTGCATCTTCCCCTCCACAGCAGGGAGGCAAACAGGTATATGGTATGATTTGAAATGTAGGCATGAAGATTTACCTGATTCTCATCAACCTCTATGGGCTGCTTCTTAATAATCCATGTGACTGATTCAGTAAGTGGGGGAGTAGTCAAAGAGCCTGCGTAGGTCCAATAATCAGGGCATGAAGGAATCAAACAGGAGGGATCAAAGACATCAAACTCAATAACAGTGTCCTAATTCAATAAAAGAAAGAAAGTTTTAAAAATCATATTTTGAGGGGAAAAAATATTAAAAAAGATCAAACAACAATATTAAATACTGTATGTGTTATGTATGCATATGCAAAATTAGGTATTGTGAATATTAATAATGATCTACCTAACATAGTAATGTAAAACCTCATAAACTTGTACAAAATCAGTAAGCTGGGTTTGCAGCATTTGAGGCAACTACTGAATAGACAAAATTTAAATACTTCTGTTGTCCCCACAAGCCATTAGGAATTCAGGGCAAAAGAACAAGGAGTGCGACGGAGCAACTGGCTGTGTCTTTGTGGGAGCCAGAAACAAACAAGAAAAAGAATAAAAGAATAAATGATGGAATAAGTTCAGGTCACTCTGCCAGATACACTTAATAGACTGCAAACAATAGTGCTTTTACTTTTCACCACATGATTTTAAGCAGCTAGAGAACGACTAAGGTTTTATTTAAATCATATGAAGTATTCATGTCTCCACATTCATCTCCACAAATGAGACACCACACAGTAGGAGCTTCAGAGCCCATGATTTCTTACTTAAACATTTTACTCCTGAGGTATTTCCAGGAGATACATGCAATGCAGGAAAGGAAGATCCTGGGTTTGCTTAGACAGGCTTTACCAGTTCCCCACTGAGAATGAAAAATACTACAGTACAGGATTTTTCAACAATAGGGCACTGGACAAGAGATTTTAGATGGGACCTTTCACCCTGCATGTGAGAGAAGAAGATGCGAGGACATAAGAATAGGTATTATCCGACCTTCCTTCTCCTAAACTGGGTAATGTTCCTCATTGTTTGGTGCTTAAGTCGGTAATAACAAGACAACAAAGGTTTTCATACGTTTTAAACCAAGTGCTGATGAGTTGCTGGGTGACCCTTTGAAATGAGATCCCTTCTGGAGCAGGCCCACATGCAGCTTGAAGAGCCTAATATTTGATACTATATTTTTATTTTAAAGACCGTGGCTTTAGTTTCTTTCAAATTCGTATGCTGTAAAATATTATATTCTCAAAATGGATGTATATTCACAGGCTTTTATAGGTCTAGGCACAGAACTGACTTGTTTGGCATTTATCTGGCAGAATTTTACTGCACTGACATAAATATTTGGTCTATTTGGATTTTTAAAAATCCTTCCTGCGATAAATAATGGCACAGCGACTTCAACTGGATGCTCTTACAAGCCAGCAAAATTCTTGGTATTTTTCGTGTATGCTTTCAAAATGAACGGGCTCCTGGAGGACCACGAGCTGCTACTAAGCACTAGCAGAGAAGCAGCACTCCCTCTCCTGGCAGAAATCAGAATTCAGATGTGAAGAAAGAGTGCCATTCCCCTTGCAGAAAACTTACAGCATCTAAAATAAGTAAGCAATAATCTCCTCAAACGCCAGACAAAAATCAGAAAGTCTTAATTTCACAAGAAATAAACTACCACTTTACACAGCACAGCAAATTCTTTCCAGTTAAATGACATATGAAAACTAATGCAATGGCACCTGCTTTCATGGAAGCGGAAGGGCAGGCATCAGAGAAGTGTCAGTGAGGGCCAGCATTAAACATGTGCCTGCCATTCCAAGGGGACACAATATGAAGAGCTTCATTTCTTAACACAAGAGTTTGGAAAGCTTAAAGTGTATAATTCCTCCTTAAATATTAGCTTTCCCCCCACCTAGAGTACAGTCAACAATTTATCCAACGTGTCAATCAGGCCCCCTACTGACATTTAAGGAAGAAAGCCTTTACTACTGTTTTGCCCTTCTCAAAGTATTCTTTACGCTGAATGACTGCATTAGCTATGCCCAGTGATAACTGGTGGGACACTTAAAAATACTTACTTTGTGTTTAACTGCTGGCAAGGCATCAACCAGTGTCTGCAGCCCTTCATGATGTGCTCCTAGCTGCAGAAGACACGTAGGAGTTAAGAGAATCATTAGGTTGACATTTTACATATCTACCTTAATCAGTATTTTTTGCAAACAACAACAGTCTAGAGGCATTTTCTCCTATATTTGTTTTAACAAAATAAAAAGGCATCACTACAGCTT
This sequence comes from Nestor notabilis, assembly GCF_000696875.1. Lineage (NCBI taxonomy): Eukaryota > Metazoa > Chordata > Aves > Psittaciformes > Psittacidae > Nestor > Nestor notabilis. The sequence continues at coordinate 12,578 of NW_009923230.1, forward strand.
ATTATACGATGTGAAATTACCTTTAAAAACACTCCAATAACAGCCAAGCCGTTACCTTCCATTACAGCTTCTTCAAATGTTGGGTACACAACGGCATTCCAGTGTACTAAATGCAACTGAAATATAAATGAATGAGAAATCAACATGTGCACAGATCACAGCAATGATATCAAGAAACTCAACTCTTGATCTTTGCTATGTTTGGTCCTTTGCAATTTCAGACACTTCAGTGAGCTACCTCAGAACTCACACAGCACAAACACAAGGACCAAAGTGTTACTGGGAAAGAATGGTACTTTTTTATTTTTTTCCCCCTTTTATAAATAATAGCCAAAGACCCATAAACCACATTTCACAAATATGAAAGGGATTTTGTCTGTGGGAGACTAATTACAAGAATGCTAGTTAAAAGCAAAAAAAAGGCTTAGTATACCTGGAACTGAAGGACTCTCTTAACAGGAGAAGTACAGAGCATGCTGTTCTGCTAAAGAACATTGTCCTGCACATAATAAGCTTCCTCTGCATTGCTTACAGTCCAATAAAAGCACTCCATTAAGGGGTTCTGTGTATTGAACAGATACACTGAACCAGCCCCAGAACTTGGGGGCTGTAACTTGCTGTTAACAAATAGCCACGCTAACAGGCATAATTCTGAACACATTCACAGAAGAGAAAAATCTTCTCAAAAATAACTGTTTTTCAAATTCTCCATCTTTGGCATGTAACTGTGGTTATATCTGTCATACTTTCCTCTCTGAGCAACTTAATCTATATTCTTCCCTATTGGCTCCATCCTTCTTACTGACTTTCTCTCTTTCTGCCTTAGTAGTTATTTACTCACAAAAGTTTTGCTTCTGTAATGATTGCCTAAGAGCTGAAAACAGAAAATAAAGTGATTGTGATAACTGCTATATTATCATAGAACTCTGCTGTACATTACTCTAGCACCTTAAGAAACACAAAAAATTGTTAACTGGAAATAACCTTTAACATTAGCTGGGGCTCTGGGGTCACACACACAAGACAGTTACTGTATACAGGGAAAGCAGGATCAGGCTTTTTGAGTTACAGGTATAGGTGTGAGAATTAAATAATTTTCATTTTTTCTTTAAATACATATTTTAAAAAGAGTATTCTTTTTTTCTTTGCTTTGTTTCTCTGGCAAGCATTTAGTAATAGTAGTGATTTTAAAGTGGTAAGTAGTGGAAGATTTGAGGCCCACTACAGACAGCAGCTGAGATGCAGTGCATGCACTGTACTCCCAAGAAAATGTGAACTCTCAGCTTACTGTATCCCAGAGGTAAAGCACCTACATTTTTTAAACTGAGATCTGAGCTTGCACGCTTACCTCAGTAATTGCTGCCCACCTGATCTGCACCACATTAGCTGGGACCTGGGAGTTCATTAAGACCCAACTGCACCCTCGGTCTGCTTTTGTGTTTCATCCTTTTCCCCTTTAAAAGGGGGAAGGACAAGCAGAGTTGTGCCACTCTATCAGGACAGAGCTGGAATATCAATGATAAGTCACTGCCTGCCATTGGCTTTTTTTTTAGCCAACCCAGGGGGCACCAG
>NW_009923230.1:14180-16833 GCF_000696875.1 Nestor notabilis
ATTGGCTTGTCCAGCAGCTAACCGAGGGCCATTCAGGGAGAAGAAAACATTAACTGAAACTTTCAGTAATGGGGCCAATGTTCAATTTTAAGACTGTGTTCTCCAGAAAACACAGTGAATGTGAACTTACTAACAAAACAGTGGATGAGCTCTGGCACCTATCAGGTCTGATCTTTAACAGTAAGCTGTAATTCTTCAGACTGGGAGCTCTCTAGCATGCAGTATAGCCACAGACAGCCTGAGACCCAGCCTCCAGTCCTCACAAGCATTTGCATTATTCAGCATTTTATCTCATACCTCTGCTGGGTAAAATTTACAGTCAACTGTGTGCTCTGAACCCCAGTCGTTTATAGCTCCCCAATGGAAGTGGAACTGCTTTAGCCTGTACTGATTTTCCAAGGGACCTCCATCAATTACTAAAAACGAAAACAAGACAGACATATTAATAAACATGAGTTAGAATTGACCAGACAAGTAACACAGCAAGAGCCTCCTTGAAATACATTTGCTCAGGAAAAAGATGAGGTGGAGCAACTTATCTTAACTGAAAAAGTCCCCTATTGCTTAGCTACTTTTACACTTTACTTTGCTGTAACAAAATTGTTCAAGCAAACACACCAGTGTTTCCACCTGCAGTCTGAATCAACTATATCAAACTAAAGATAAGCTAAATAGTCTCCTTATCCATCTCCCCTCAAGGGAGTTTTCTGTCCAGTTCACATCCAGTTTGGCAGAGTGGTGATTACATGATATGATCTTTCATCTTCTCTTTGAGCAGGCATATGAGAACTGCCTTACCCCAAGAAACATGTGTAATGACAAAGCAATTAATACATCTACTAAATGACATCGCAGCAAAGCCTCATCATCCATGAAAAACATTGAAATTTCCCATGACAAGGCTTCAAAAATCCAATTCTGCCAGAAAAATCAGCACATTGTGTCAAACATTCAATTATGCTGTTCTTCAAGTTATAAAAATCCAAACATACTATTCTGCTTCAATATAACTTTCAGACTTCATAACCAATGCTAAAGGTTTTCTGCACAGCCAGAAATATATTAATATTGTGTCAACTGTGAACTGTTTAAGCTACACTCCATGAAACATCAATGCACAAGATTCTGAGTTTCTGGAAGCTTTAACGCACTTTTTAGCCATGAGGACAGGTAAACACTGCTCTCCTGATTTCAGAAGGCCTCTCATCATTTTGCAAATACACAAACGAAAAACTCGAGGCATAGTTTTCTGTGTACTGTTGGGTTTTACTCATTTCTTCCTAATCAAACCAGGAACATGCTGCAAAGCCTTCTTCCTAGTTACTACAGGACAACTCCTACATGGTAAATGAGAGACCGTAATTACTTCCAAAGGGCTAATGACAAATATGCAGTTGTAAAGTCCCATTTGCTGATTTTTACTTAACTGTTCGTCGTGGTTAAATTTTATAGGAAACTACTGTATAAAGTGCATAACCCCAACACTATTTGAAAAGAAGTTAATCACTTTAATGCTAAGGAGAAGACAATGAAAGGTATTAAGAGCTTTTCTTTTCTTTTTTTTTCCTGAAAGCCAGCCAGTAGAATTCTAACTAGGTAGGCCTGCTTGTGATAGAAGAGTAAGCTACTGTCAATTAACTGACATTCATTTCATCTGCTGCTGCTGAGCCTTTAGCATAAATGCAATAATGACCATGACTAAAAAATCACAGTGGAGAAAGGTAACTTATAGGGATAGGATGAAGATGTGGCCCACTGCAAAGTCCTTCAGAATTAAAAGTCTCTGTGCTCTAACACTACCCATTCCTGATTTTGTGGTGATGCAAACCCACAAGTAACTACATTGATGTTAATAATCACATTCACTTGAATGATTGCCTCACGAGTAAAGTTAGGCACAGGGGGACACATGTAGAAAATCAGGTTCCTGTAGTGAACACCAGAAAGTGACAGGAAATAAACAGGAATTTACAGTCCCTTTACAAGCATTTTTCCCATTTCATTTCCTCTCAAATCACCAGTCTTGAAAATTTCAAAACAAAAAAGAAGTCTAAGGGAACTCTAACAACAATCAGGAGAAATAATCACATCAGCTTTTTACTGTAATCCTCACTCTGTTTCAGTCTCATTTCCTTGCAGCAGATGGCATACATGCACACAGACAGGACCACACTCAGTACATACCTTCCCCAAACCCTTTCTTCTTCATCTTCCTGATCTGCTCATAAGCAAACACCCCATGGCAGCACTACCTTCATCTTTTGCCCAAGTCTTGTTTTGCCCCATCTCAGAAGTTGGGCATTTTTGTCTATCCTGGGTGCATACTTCATTCTGTCTTTTTCATCTTCTGTTTCAATTTTGTTGCTTTTCTTTATTCCTATGCTTCCTTCTCTGGATTTCTATTATTGTTAGACAGAAGCTGGCAGAAAGAAAAATCAGAAATAGGAAGTAAAGACAGAAAAGATAGAGGAGAGAGGTAGGCACTTGAAAACATGGCCATTTATACAGCAACATCCCATGATCTGTTGTTTCTCTGTCATTCTGGAGTCCTGTCACCTGTCACTGATCATTTCATGTCATCCTCCAATAGCCACCATCATTCTTCATTGACTCTAATTCATCTGAAAGGAGATGATGATGATAAGGCAGCCAT
>NW_009923230.1:16864-20380 GCF_000696875.1 Nestor notabilis
AATGCTTACACTGTAATCTTTACCTCAAGTGTTCAGTCTTACAGATGAAGTGGGTAAGATTTTTCAGAGCTGTGAGGTGCTCTGATTAGCCAGGCTCTGAAAGGCCACCACCCCTCTGACGGACAGTCCTGATGCTTGCCTCTATGTCACAAAACACTGTCCCTGCGCATTTAAACGTTGTGTATTTGTTAACCTCCTGCAGGCAATTCTCCTCCATTACATCAATCTTGGCAGGGAAAACAAATAAACAAAACAAAAAAACTTTGTTATCCATCAAACTGCAAACTATTACACTTCAGGAATGCATCCTCAACAGATACTGGGATATGGCTGTATCGAATAAAAGACTGTTAAATTAAAAAGGACTGTTAAATTAAAGCAAAACCAATCTAAAGTTAGTAAGTTAAAATCACTGATGAGCTAACAAGTGATGTCTCCATCTTAGTCTCTCCTCTAACCTACCTCACTAATGCAGTAGCAGTTTGTACTGGAAAAAACACAAGAGCACTACTTGGTTTCTTCATACATAGAACAGCACTCAAATGAACAAAGGCAAGAATATTCTCTGGTTGGAAATGACTATTCTGGGGGAACAGCTATAAACAAGAAAACAAAAAGAACCCCAGACGTCACACAAGCCCCTGAAAGACGTCACACAAACCGTTTTTGCTATATTGTTTCATCGGCCTCTTTCAAAACATCAACCAAAACTACTGGTATTGTGCAGACAAAGCATGCTGAAAGCTTCCCTCCCAAAAGCATTACTAAATCCCTTATGAAGTTCCGGCATCTCTCATTGTAAGCAGTCACGTTACAAACAGTTCTAACCAAACAGGTTCAAACCAGCATTACTAAATCCCTTATGAAGTTCTGGCATCTCTCATTGTAAGCAGTCACCTTACAAACAGTTCTAACCAAACAGGTTCAAACTTTCCCCGAGTTCCTCAATTTTTCCCTCCAAGACAAGTAATCAACATGACTCCTATGCTTCACAATATCCCTGACCAACTGCAACCAGTTCACCTATCTTTACCTCTTTATACACACCAGCAATATCCTTTGGTAAAGTCAACTTCTAAAAGGAACAACGGACAAAAAATCTGGAATTTGGTAGCAATATCTTCATTTTCAGTTACCTCACTCTGCTGAGCATTTAAAAAAGATTTAGCTGCTCAGGTCAGAATGATTATTCACAGTAAATTACTGGAATGTATAATTTGATTTTGCATGCATGGACTCTTCATTAGGGACTGTAGTGGTAGGACAAGGGGTAATGGCTTTAAACTTAAACAGGGGAACTTTAGGTTAGATATAAGGAAGAAGTTCTTCACAGTGAGGGTGGTGAGGCACTGGAATAGGTTACCCAAGGAAGTTGTGAATGCTCCAACCCTGGAGGTGTTCAAGGCCAGGCTGGACAGAGCCTTGGGTGACATAGTTTAGTGTGTGGTGTCCCTGCTCATGGCAGGGGGGTTGGAACTAGATGATCTTAAGGTCCTTTCCAACCCTAACTATTCTATGATTCTATGATTCTATGACTCCTGCTTACACTAAAATCAACAGGAACACACGCACTTTCTGCTCCCTATGGTAGCAACTCAGTATTACTCAATTATCCAAGAGCTTATTGAGATAAGTATGTATGCTTTCCAAACAAAAGTCATTTTGTTGCTGGTTATTTCAACTGCATCAAATGTATCTGTTAACAGTGCAAAAGTGATAAGTGGCAGGTAACTTTATTATTTAATACCTTACACACTTCACTATTTAATAAAGTATAATAATGGAATCTCATTTAAAATTAAGTAGATACATACGACTGAAGTTTTACTCATGTAGACAAAGCTGTGATATTACAAGACCTAATCAAAAGGTAGGGGATTAAGGCCTGTGCAATAAGAATAAGTCTTAACCTGCAACAGCGGGTTTGTGCACAGTGTCCATGATAGTAAATACCTAGTAAAAATGAGGCCTGTAGAGAACTTCTGCATTACAATTCCCACCACTGTAAATACTAAAGCATTCTTTTACTATACATTCATTTCCAACACTTGTCGTAAGGTTTTACAACTTGCAAGTATTTCTCCTAAGCATTTAATGAAGACGTTAAATAGATTTTTCTGAGTTTTTCTTACTTGATCTATCAGTGGAATCATCAAACTCAACCAGGAATGAATATCCATTGTTCCAGATGTGAAGACACGTTGTTGGGTCATAGCTGATTTTCAGAGGCTTCAGGAAGGGGTCATAAACGCTGTCTCTCCACTGGATATTGATAGGAGACTGTCGGGTGCCTCCAGGAATTGTAAGCGGACTCTGCCAGAGTGGATGCACTGGAAGATGACGAAGAGAGTCAGGCTCTAATGCACAATACAGAACTTCCAACTGAGTACCTCAGAACTTTTTGGCAAGAGAAGGTGCTTTGGCATATTGGCTCCAAGAGCTAATTCAAGTCAGCTGGTGCACAGAAAACTAAAAAAAATAATAACAGTACATTCCAGCTGCATGACTCAAAGCCACACAGGGAAGTGCAATTATCTGACCTACAACTGTGTTCATACCTTACTGCATTTGCAAAGTGCTCTTCAAAGAAATTCTGTCCCCTTATTTCCCAGAAAACACTTTTCCTTTTACTGTCAATTGATTCTAAAGTGGCTTCTGCTCTATAACTTCGCCAGACTCTCAGCACCACTTCAGCTTTCCTCATACACCAGTATCATCAACTGACGTCAGCCTGCGCCAGACACAGGACAACTCCCACGAGAAAGCAAAAATATCCTCCTGAAGGTGCAGGTCTTTCGCCTACATGTGCTTACGGGTTACACCACTGCTGAGGGCACAGTGCCCTGAAGCAGCCATGCCATTATTGACCAAGCCTCCTTCATATAGCTGGGACCCACAGCTGATCTCACATCTGCAAAAGCCCAAACTACCCATTCTGGGTGCTGGTTGGGCATCTCAAACTGGTATAAGCAGTGCAGAGGCATGAATACAGCTTCTGAAAGATTTTATTCCACTTAAAAGAACTAAGATCTGTGTGGACAGGGAGCACTTGTTCACCTGCTGCACCACAGCACTGAGGACCCACTGACAACAAAGAGGTTTTTGTGCTCTGTCCATCCATTAGACACAAACTGGAGAGGCACTGCACTACTGCCTACTTCATCAGGTACAACTGCTGGACATCTTTCGCAAGGGGAAAAGAAAAGCAAATTAAATCGTTTAACAAACCTCTCGCACAAGGGGTGGCTGAAAAACCTTCCCCTTCAGTTTCCTCAGCGAGGAGCAAACTTTACCGGACCGCGCAAGGTCACCATACACAGGTAAGGCAAACAAAATACTCTCCAGAAGTGCCTCGACTCCCCGCTGCTGCTACTGCCATTTCCCGATGTTTAGCGGAGGCCCGGCCACCGACAAACCCAGGCTGATGTCAGCATCCCCGCCCTGTCCACACAAACTTCCGAGGCACCGGCAGCCCCCTCAGGACCAGGAAGCGATGGAGGAACACGGGCGCTGCCC
>NW_009923231.1:0-1022 GCF_000696875.1 Nestor notabilis
CCCAGCCTGTAGCTGTGCCTGGAGTTGTGCAAACAATACTGCTGGAAACACAAGGATCACATGTGGCTTTATCCTGTTCAGCAGATCAGGATAGGAGTTCACTAGCAGTAACACACATAGGTGCACATGCTGGCCCTTGCTGGCCCTAGACACTTGGTGTATTTACTGGCTGGCCCCAAAATCTCAGTCTCATAGTTGCTGCTTCCTATGCCTGTGGATCCCTAGGACCAAAGGCCTCCATCTCCAGAGGTGGCACTGAGATCTTTCATCCTACTTAGTCTTGAAGTTTGCTAGTGATCACACATAACAAACAGAACAGAGAGTGCATGCGCGCTCTGCTATAGCAAGGCCTGAGAATAATACCAAAGCTAGAAAACCTCATTGCTGCTGTGTTCTGATGGACACGTTTTACATTGAAAAAGCATGTTCATATTTTTTGTATGACAACGATTGCTTATTTTTTAATTTCTTACTGTTTTCTCTAAAACACAGAAGGAAGAAACTAAATTACAAGGAGAGATAAGAAGTCTCAAACAAGATAAGCAAGCTCTTGAGGTAGACTTGGGACAAGCAAAGAAGGAGAGAGATTTAGCAAAAGCCCAGATTGCATCCATATCAGGTAAAGCACTTCCAATTTGTTGAATAATTTTGCCTTATCTGCATCACTAAGTAAATAGGTGACTAAAACTTGTTTCTTATTTCTTATTAAAATGTTACTTAGTCACGTGCATCTAGACTATTTCCAAATACTATCTAAACTTCTAGTAAAAGCATTCATTGAAGGACATGCTACAGTACCTTTTGTGCTCTATTAGAAAGCCTTCTCTTGTACCCAGCCAAACTGTTGATGTATATTCAGTTAGATTTCTTGCCCATCTTCCACAGGCGATTCCATTTACATGACAACTCTGTTCATAAGAAAGATTTACTATGCTGCATCTTAGTTTCCTATTTTGATCTTTCTCATTTTTTACCTACGTCTTATACCTTGTGATATTTTTCAGAATTCCTATCGGAACTCT
>NW_009923231.1:1053-3985 GCF_000696875.1 Nestor notabilis
CTTAAAGAGGGTTGGACTCTTTCACTTCCAGTATCGAACATCACAAATGCTAAGAGCTGTAATATTTAGCTCCATGTCTTTTCTCAAAATGCTTAATCCCTAAATGGGAGGAGTATGGTCAATACGTATCTAAGCTTATAGTCTGTACCATTTTCCATGTTGTTAAAGAAAACTTGTTTACTATAAGGTGATAAAGAATAGATCCCCAGGGATTCTGTTTTAAATACTTTACGTGGTAAGCTCTGAACCATTAAGGTACTACTGTGTATGATAGAAAAAAGTTTTTGCATTTAAAATCCTAACTAGGGTCTGTTCTAAACTGTTGCTGCAGTAACAGGGTTGTCAAAAGAGTTAATGTATGAAATGTGCTGAGAAGGATAGTGTTGACTAATTACATCTTCAATACATAATTACTATAAAACAATCCTAAGGATGTTTTGTTCTTGTAGGTGAGAAGTCTTATGAATTTAAAGTTAAGGAAGAATCATACAAACAGGAAATTACTCATTTAAAAAGAAAACTTCAGTGGTACGCAGAAAATCAAGATCTTCTGGATAAAGATGCAGCCCGTCTTAAAGATGCAAGAAAAGAAATCGAGAAACTAAACCTAGAGGTGATAATATCTAGTTTTATTGAAATTGGAACTTAAAATTATTTCTTTTCTAGTGATAATGTAATTCTGTCCTTCATTATAATTCAATTCTTCTCAAGAAAAAAACATGTAAACTCTAACCTTTAAATCCAATGTGGAGTCCTTACATGCAAAATTGACACCACTGCATATGCAGGGAGAGTTGCAAGTGCAGAATGCTTAAAATCTAGTTTTGCTTCTCTTGGACATCTTGATGGTGGTTGTGGAAACAAGTATGTGTTTCCTTAAAACCTACAAATTTCTTTACTAAGAAAAGAACGTAATTGTTACATAAGCAGTTTGGAACATTCCTCTTGTCATTCTTTTTTCCTCCTTTTTACTCCATGGTAGCATAGACAACACTTACTTTTCCTCTTAAATACCAGTTCTAGATTTTCTTACAGAAATTCTCTGGATGCTGTAGTAGGGAGGAAAAAGCCAAAAGCAACAGCCAGGGAACGAGATCCCTTAAACACCACAATATCAAACTTTGATCAACATATCATTGCTGTGAAAGAAAATATTTTTATTCACATTTTCTCCAAGATGGACTGGTGTTTAAAAACAATGAAGAGCTTTGACTTCATAGAAGCAATCAAATTAGTCAAACTACACTGGCATAAAAGGATTACTTATGCTTACATTGCCAATGTGCACGAGAAATCAAAAAATACATATAGATACACACAATACCCAAAAATCCAACTATACAAAGTGTAACGTCCTGTACAGTGATCATAGTGACTGATAAAGGTAGGAAATTCAATTTTAGATTAAGGCTTTGAGACTTCGTGGCCAGACTTTGTGGGAGTGCAGGACCAGTAGCCTAGCCAGTTCCCAGGACTATCCCTTGATCCTGGGAGTCAGCATTTATTTAGGCACAAGTTAAGATTGCTTTTTGGCTGTTTCTGTATCTCATCACAGAGCATAGCCTTGCAAATCACAAACTATTTCCTTAACTCACCCTGAGTTCATGTAATGCACTGTAGTACTTTATGTTATAGCTTACTAATCAAGCCAGCATACTGGAAGCATGAGAGAAGGAAGCAGATCTGCAGGTCTGAAGACAAGAATGTCTCAGAGCTAAAGGTGTCTTCTAGAATTCCATAGCTTATTTCAGCTCATTTGATCTTAAATGGGTTGAAAAAGCTGTAACTTAGTTGAAGAACTTGAAGAATCAATTAGTGCAGAAGTTACTATTATCAGTTTTTAAGCTGCAGAATACTTCCATTATATTGTGTGTGTTTGAAATTCTTACTTTCGTACTACAGGACATGTTTCTGAATATTTATTTCAATTTATTTTCTCATACATTGGATAGGTTGAGAAGCTCAGAGCTGAAGCTGGAGATCAGTGTGTGCAGCAGAAGAAACGTTTGCGAGACAGAGCAGCAGATGCTAAAAGAATTCAGGATCTTGAGCGACAAGTATGCAATAATAGAACTATATTTCACTTAAGCTTTATTTCAGATAAATCGTATAGTCATAGAATACCAGGTTGGAAGGGACCTCAAGGATCATCTGGTCCGAACTTTCTTAGCTTAAGCACAGTCTAGACAAGATGGTCCAGCACCATGTCCAGCTGAATCTTACAAGTGTCCAACACTGGGGAATCTACCACTTCCTCAGGGAGATTATTCCAGTGGTTGTTTGGATTCCTGCAAGATTAATGAAAACTGGGGGAGTAGACACTTTAAAATACATGTTTCTACTCTTTCTACTGAGGAAAAGTAAGGTGGTAGGGGGCCTTTCTAAATTTTAGGAGATGACAGCTGCATTTGGTAGGGATGTAGGAAAGAGCCTCTGCAAGTATTCTAATGCAAAGAATATCTTATCCATAGATAAGAGGGGCTTGTTAATATTCTTGCATGCAAGGTGTTAGTTTTATTGTACTGCAGACTCCAAAATAAAAGGCATATAATCTGTTATTGGGAGAATAATTTCAATATTGTTAAAAAAAATCTCTGTAACAGTTGGAAATCTAGAATGTGAATATAAGTCCAGGAAAAAAAGCAAATACTTTAACAGCATTAAGAGCCATATACAACTTGATTACTAAGAAAGTAAAGATCCATTTGACATAAGACAGTCTGAAGACCAGAGCAGTATTTTGTTTAAAATGATGTATAAGTCAATCAGTAAGAGATGATAAGTTTTGCTTTTCTGTAAACATAGCATAAGTGTAAACAACATAAAAAATTTCTCAACATACATATCTCTAGTTTTTGTTCTTTTCTCCCTCTCTCCCTCTCTCCCTCTCTCCCTCTCTCTCTCTCTCTCTCTCTCTCTCTCTCTCTCTCTC
>NW_009923231.1:4423-43635 GCF_000696875.1 Nestor notabilis
TCTCTCTCTCTCTCTTTCTCTCTCTCTCTTTCTCTCTCTCTCTTTCTCTCTCTCTCTTTCTCTCTCTTTTTCTTTCTCCCATCTTAAGTGGGTGACATTTATTAGCATTCTGTCAGTTATTCTCATTCACTTTTCAATAGAACTTTATTCTTTTTGACTTCTGACTCAATATTCTTTTTGATAGATCAGTGAAATGGAAGGAATTCTAAAAAGAAGGTATCCAAATTCTTTGCCTGCTTTGATTTATGCTGCTGCCGCTGCGGAGAAGACTAATGATCTTTCAGCTAAACCAAACACAGTTGATTTTTTGGAGAGAAGAATAAAAAAGTTAGAAACTGAACTTGAAGGTAAAGATGATGAAGCTAAAAAAAGTCTCCGTGCCATGGAACAGCAATTTCAAAAAGTAAAGGTAAAAGCTGGAGGGTTGTTTAGTAGTCTGCTCTGCAAGTAACAGTCACAAGGTTACTGTGGTCTAACACAGAGCAGTGGAGAAAACTGGAGGCAAAAACTGCATTCAAGGGAGAAAGTATTCAAAGAATTTATAACTAGAATTTTGGTAGATTCAGCACCTAATCTAAAAAGAGCACTGAAAGTGTTAGAGTACTATTGAAACTGACAGGACAAGTTCTTGAGGCATAATAATTTTAATTCTTACAATTAGGATAACCATGTTTCATCAAGTGGGTCACAGTAGCTGCTTACCTAATTGCTTGCTGTACCAAAGGCTGTGGTTTTAAAGGTCTGCTGACTGAGCATTTCTGCAAGGAATGTCTGGGAATAGTAAGCATTCTATCAAAAAATTGCATGATAGCAGATCTTAAGATTTGTGTTAGGAAGCATTTTACTTCAAGGAAAAGGTGAACTGAACAGGTGCTTAATGAGCAGGAAAGGAAAGCATTGTCCAGTTGTTCCTCCTGGTAATAACACATCAGACTTTCCTTAGAGACTATCCAGGCTATTAAGAAGAGTTAGATTTTCCTCAGCTCATTAGGAAGAACAATTCTGTGTCCCTCTTGAGTTCATACTTCTGTATTCATACTTAACAAATAAGTAAAAGTAAAGATCTGTCCTGTTCAAGATGTTTTTTAAAATGTGGATTACAATTTTGATCATGACTGATGTTTGCAAACTGACACATGGCAAATATTTAATGACAGATTATTTTTTTTAATGAAAGACTTCTTGCTATGCTCAAACAAGATGTTACTTTGCCTGTCTGAGTTGGTAACATCTGAAGAGAACTCAGCTATCTAAAAATGAAATAATTTCTTGTCAATGGAATTTTCTTTCCGATAGTTACTGCATTCATTGTGAGCAGAGGATTACTTTGTAGTAAATGTTTTGAGTAGTCCTGTTTTACAGCAGACTGGTTTGCTTTGCATAATTTTTTCACTCACTAATTGCTGAACTGATTGAGCAGTGTTGTTAGTAATAGTGTCTTGTGAAATCTTACTTCAGATGTGCAGTAATTTTAAAGAATAATAGGAAGAGCTAATAATAAGAGTACACTTGAGGAAACTGATTTTTCTTCCCCTCCTCCCACTTCCCTCTCATAGATACAGTATGAGCAAAGACTTGTAGAGCTTGAGCAACTACTTGCCTACAAATTCATGAGTGAATCACCAAAACTGAACAGTGATAAAGCCAGTTCTACAGAACTTGAACGGGAGCTTCAGAATCTGAAGAAGGCCCATCAGATCACCGTTAAAAACCTCCAGACAGAAATTGAAAACCTTAAAAGTCAAAATTCCCAATTAAAACTCAGAAGTAAAAAGGATAATAAAGACTTGGAGTCCTCAGACTCTCAAACGAAACAAGGTAACACAAAAGACAGACTCTTAAAACTAAATGAAGAACTGGTTACCAAAAATAGAGAAATACAAGACCTTACAAAAACTGTAGAGAAACTTCAAAAAGAAAGGATGATGATGTTGTCTGATAATAATTTAAGAAATAAAACCGATAACAAGGAAAACTCTACAGAGATCTTGAAAAAGAATATCTCAGCAACAGAGAAAAAGAATTCCAGCAACAGTAAACCCTTTCTAAGTATTTTGAACGATGACAAAATGTACCAACCATTTACCTTTTCTGATTCTAATCTCTCGGAAGTTCTGCAAGAAAATGCACAGCTGAAAGAGGAGCTAGAAAGATTGTCTCTCGAAATGAACCAGCAGAGGGTGAAGTCTCAAGCAACACTGGCTTATTCTGAAAATAACATACGAAGGTAAATGCTCAACATGTTCCTTTAAAAACCTTGTTAAAGTGTCGGCTGATATAGAATTGAAGTGACGCATTGGCATGTCAGCCATGTGTGAAGCTAACTTATGATATATAGCCAGTGTTCCCTGTAAATTTCATTTTTACTGTTTGGTTTTGGTTGGGGAAGGGGGGGTTGTTGTTGGGTTTCGTTTGGTTTTTTTCTTAAAGCAGTGCATTCTCACAATTGATTCTACAGGCAAACCTCTATTAATCCTTCTTACTAATACCGCAATTTGTCATGGTTTGAAGTAAAAAGATTTCAGTGTAAGTCGTTGCATCTTAGATGCTTTGTATTTGTGTGGTATAGCACTGATATTTGGTACACATACTTGCCTTCAAACTCTGGGGTATGCTTTCAGTGGGATTTACCTGACCAACCATAGAAACTTCACACTTTACCTGGTCTCCCTTAGATCCCTTCATAGTCAAAGTTGGTGTATTTAGATTGCAACATGTTCTGTTCTAAAACAGATACCTGAGATAGGATAGCTGGATTATGATTTAAAAGCACCTGTTTTCTCCTTTTTTTAATAAGAGGAGTAAAAAAAAACATGATTGGCTGAGTTCTCTGTATTTTAGCTGCCTTTAGTTAAATGAGGCATGTATCCAACATTGTATGTTGTCCCCTCAGTGCTCTCTTGTGAGGTTTTGTTACGAAATTTCAAAAACATTCTGCCTTTAACATTTTTGATATTTTATATGCTCAAGTGAGAAACTTTTTTGAAGAACTATCTGTAGCTGCTTTACTACATACTATTTTTCTCTCACTCTGTTCAGGATACAGGAAGACACAGCAGAATACATTGCATCTCTGAAAGCTTCCCATCAGAGAGAAGTGGAGAAGATTCTTTGCCAGCATGCAAAGGAGCATTCTACCTCTAAAGTTGCTGAACTAAGCAGCAAAATTTCAACACAAGAGGTAAGATAGAGTAGGTGTATTCGTAACAGATAGATAGATACCTGTTAAAGTTATTTCTTTCTGTATTACTATAAACTTTATCTTGCTTTGAAGTAGGATCTGTTATTTTAAAAAATGGGCCTGTTTCACTGTATTCACACAGAGTGATTGAGATTAGAAGGGACCTATGGAAGTTATCTTGTCCAACTGTCCTGCTCAGCAGAGTCATCTAGAGCCAGTTGCTCAGGCCCATGTCCAAATGGCTTTTTTGTATCTCCAAGGAGGGAGATTCCACAACCTCTCTGAGCTTAGAGGCCCAAACAAGTGCTTGGTCACATTCACAGTAAATAATTTCTCTTACGGTCAGACAGATTCTGCTGCATTTTAGTTACTGCCCTTTGCTGCTTCTTCAGTCACTGGATACCACTGGAAAGAGCCTGCATATGTTGGCTTTGTACCTTCTTTTCAGGTATTTGTAAGCATGGGTAAGATCCCCTGCTCCTGAACCTTCTCTCTTCTAGGCTAAGTAGTCCCAGGTCTCTCAGTCTTTCCTCATATGAGAGATGCTCCAGTTCCTTCATCATCTTGGTGCCTGCAACCAGTGCAGTGGTGGGCATATAGCTGATACAGAAGTGATAGTATAATAGAACAGTTAATATCATACAGTTTAATTCATTGTTTTTTCTCACCGAAAGTCAAATCCCCTTGAGGTACACACCGGTCATCCCCATTCTCCCACACTAACCACTAAATGCACCCAGATCCTTGAGCAGAAACAATCCTATGAATGGGCTTGCCTTTGCCTGAGGTAGGAATAACCCAGACTAGCATTTTTTTATGTGCACTACAGGAATTTTATCCTCTTCTACAGCATGTAGAAGTTTTGATTGGGCTGGGCCAGCTTGATTGGCAGATTCACACATCACCTCCTCCTCTGGTGGCATTCTGAAATATTCACCTTTTGACCAGTCCATGATGACTTCCAAGGTTCCTGACCAACTGGGATTTCTTATTCAAGCTCTTTGTGTGATCAGTGTGACCCACTTATTCCACATAGCAGCAGTTGCATGATGTGTAGATGAGACCCTCCCTTTGAACATCCAGCCCACCAAGGGCAACTGACATGCCAGGAGGAGCTGGGCTTCAGTGCATGGTAATGATATGGGTTAGTTCTCTAGCAGTCCCTGTTGCCAGGGTTAGAGTAGCCACAGTGTCTGTTGCTTTGCCATCAGATCCAGAGACCTCCTTTTCCCCTTGAGGGTACTGAATAGTGTTGAGCAGGGCTCTGTAGGCATAGGCCCCAGCATGTTGCGGTGGTTTGTGCCTCTCTGGTATTGCCAGGATGACAGCATATCTTTTCTAAATGTTTTACTAGTTTTTCCAGGTTCTGCACATGTTCAGTGGTGAAGTTCCAAGGCACTGGAGGTGCCCACTGGCCTAGGTACTTGCCTGTGCTCTCCCACACACCCTGCCACTCATGACTGTCCAGCCACAACGCAGATCTCTGGGTGGTATTTTTAAATAGTTGTTTAAACTTAAACAAGGCCTGAACCATGTGCAGCAACATGCTGATTCCAGGCAAAAGGACCAGGTTTGTCAAAGGGACAAAGACAAAAGGTGTAATTATTAATAGTTCCCAATAGATGGCTCCCGACATACAGAGGTGAGGGCAATGCTGAGTACACGCACCAGATTAGTTTCATGACCAGCAATTCTGTCATACTGTAAGCCAGTACTAAGAAGTACAAGAAGACGATTTTAGCTCAGGCCCCAAGGATGATAAACATTACTGCAGGCAACACATACTGCAAGGGACGTGTGACATAGTGCAACTCTGAGAGCAGGCACACTGACTCCAAGAGCAAATAGATCAACATCGTGACCAGTGACTATTAAACCACACATTAATGCACATAGTAATGCACATGTGTTAGATGTAGTATGGTTGATTGATACATGCATCACTTGTACCTGCAGTACTACAACACTGGCTATATTTTTGGTGTATTTTTCCTGCACAGGTTTTCACACATTATGGGTATTTATGTTAATGACAAACTATTTTTAATCTTTTTGTAGATATTAATAAAACATCTGCAAGAACAAATTGGTGAACAACAGAGACATCAGGAAGCCCTTTTAGTTTCACAGATGCGAGAGGAACTCCTACAAAAAGAGGTATATTTAAATTTGGATTGGGGGTACCCTATTCTAATAAGAGTTTTCACTTTCATCCTTTTAAAGCCTCAAATAATGTGTAATAGAATAAGTCTTAGAACGAGTATCTTTTTCAGTTGCTTCTACATCAGTTATACCTGAGAAGGCAATATATTTTTCTAATGTGAACAAGAGAACAACAAGGAACAGAAGGTGGAACTTTGAAATTCTTTCTTTTTTTCTTTTAATTGGTTAGAAATATCTGACATCTGTATGAAAACTGATCGGCAGGTTAATCCAAGCATTCATAGCCTTTGCCTTGAGAGTCATGCTGGGTAGTAAATAGACCACAGGACTTTTTCTATATTAAAAGGATATTTTATTACTGTTTTCAAATTCTTTGTTCAGATAAGGCCTTCCTTTTGTCATCCCCCATTGCCATACAACTGATTTAGTTACATTCTTGGTTTTATCATAGAATGGTTTGAGCTGGAAGGAGCCTCTGGTTCCAACCCTCTGCCATGGGCAGGGACACCTTCCATTAGAGCAGGTTGCTCAAAGCCTCAACCAGCCTGGCCTTGAACGTTGACAGAGGTAGGGCAGCCGCAACTTCTCTGGGCAACCTGTTCCAGTCTCACCACCCTCAAGAATTTCTTCCTAATAACTAATCCAAATACACCTTCTTTCAGTTTAAAGCCATTCCCTCTTGTCCTGTCATCACCTTTGTAAGAAGTCCCTCTCCAGATTTGTTGTAGGCTCCTTTAAGTACTGGAAGGCTGCTAGAAGATCTTCCCAGAGCCTTCTCCAGGCTGAACAAGCCCAGCTCTCTCAGCCTGTCTTCTTAGGAGAGGTGCTCCAGACCTCAGATCATCTTTGTAGTCCTCTTCTGGACTTGACTGAGCAGGTCCACATCCATCTTGTGTTGAGCTGAATGCAGGTGAGAACTCACAAAAGTGGAGTAGAGGGGGAGAATCACCTCCCTTGACCTGCTGGCCATGCTTCTTTTGATGCAGCCCAGGACACAGTTGGCTTTCTGCTTTGATACCTATGAAACTTAGGGTCTCTTGAGAAGTTTATCTGTAATACTTCTTCTGAAATTCACTGAGAGAAGTAACAGAGAGGTATGAGAAACTCACCTAGGTTTTCCTTATCTTCTATTAGTAGCATAGAATCTAAAAATTACACTTTTTCATGTTTTCATTTTTGGCTTAATATTGTATAACATTGCTCTCTGTCTTTCAGCTGAGGCTGCTTAAACTATTGGCTATGGTTTTGTAGGTCTTCAGGAGGAGGCTATAGCCTGGCTTATCATTGTGCCTATGCTTAATTCTCCATCTCCTTGATGTGTGAATATTGCTAATCTTAACTTCATTTTGATAATACACTAATTAACCTGCAATAATTATTAAAAAGAATTCTCCTATTCTCTAGGGGATTGAGAACTCCAGACATTAAGTCTTGTTTGCTGCCCTTATTTAGAGGAAATGAGAGAAGTATCAGTATGTGTTTGTTTAGTACATACTTAATATAATTAATCTCACTAAAGTCATTCAGTATTTATATTACCCATGCAAAATTCCACCTCTGTTGTGAAGTACTCATAGAAAAGTGAGGGCTTGTAGGGATTGAACAAGCTCTGTATTTGCAAAATAGAGGGTGAGACTTTGGGTTCATGTTATGAATGGTAGGTGTTGCCTTTATATGCAGAGCCTGTTCCACTCTAGTTATCTCAGTATATATAATACTTCCTCCTGGGAAAACAGGTCAAGAGTACAATGAGACAAATGTTATTAATTTGTTTCTTCTGTGACTGCTTTACAGATTATTAATGACAATGATGGTTAAGAGAATGATCATCCTATCTGACCCCTGTTACAGGCTGAGTTCAAGGTGCTAGCATATAAGAAAATGGAATGGAGTGCTTTGTTACAAAAATCATAGCCTCACTATACAGAGAGAAATGTCAAAGTAAAGCCTTCCTTTGCCCTCTAGCATGATTGCTGCAATGCTTATAAAATGCATTTTGAGCATTAAATAGTTAAACATGTCAAGCTGAGAAAAGGCGGCAATCAAATCTGCAAACAATTAGTCATGATAGGGAAAAGTGCTACCATTTGCAGTAGCATTGAGCCCTCAGTCTAAAATCATGGTACCTCAAAAAAGGCATGAAGTCTGAGGTTCCCTGGAAGATTGTTATTTGAATACTAATTTCAGAAATGTTCTTTATGGCTGTTTTCCATAAACTATATACTTCTCTTGCATAACAGCTGGCACATGGCACAGCTATGTATTTAACATAGTTCTGTTGCTGGCAAAATACATGGAGCTCATTTTCCCTTGGAGCTGCTTTTCCCTTCGTAACATCTTTCCTGCATGAATTTTGTATTTAATTATGTACTTGAAATCACGCATCAGCCCTTTACCTTCTGTGGAGCAACTTCGCAGCCAAGCAGCAGACACTCAGTTTCACAGGCCACATGAAACTAAGAGAGCTTGTCTGACAAATATGGCTGAAATTGTCCCACAGCTTCAAAGCTGCTGAAGCTATGGAGAGAGGCAGAAATGAAATAACATAGGCCCTGTTATTTTAGAAAACCATGTTAAAAAATGGAAATAATAGTAAGCCATCCTGGAGTCGCTTCTCAGTAAGAGTGACAACATCTTAAGAAGGCACAATGCTTCCAGCTACTTGAGTTCAGCAGCAGAAAGCCAGGTGTAGCTGAGTGCTTGAAGAGGGTTAGCAGTTCTCAAATATATTGGGTAAGAGGAGCTAAGGGTTATAATAAAGACTTCAAAGCTTCCACTTTAGTTTACTTACACACATTAAGAAAATGACAAAAAATACTTAGGATGGTAAATGGAGAAATACCAAGTTACTTAAAATAGGCAAAGAATGAGAATAAACCAGTAAAGCTTTATAAGAAAGCGTACCTGAAGTTCTGGAGGATTAGGAAATCAGTTGTAAGTCATTGGTAGAGCTGATTTGATCTGGCAGGTATTAGACCAAAGGGGGTTTGTAATCATGTCTGTTAGCGGCATGTCTTTTCTTAATTTATTCCTTAGAAATGTACAACTACATTTTATATTTGATTCTTATCCAGGCTGTGAGACAGGATTGTGTAAGAACAGCTAATCATAGCATTCTCTATTAATTTTTTAGGAAGTTTAGAAGTGTAGAAAGTGTCTGTGGATAATCACTTCATGACACATTATGAAAAGGATTGGAATCATCAAAAAGGACTAGATTTTCATATCCTCAGGCCACTTCTTTCAAATGAAAGATCCTACTCTAAGTGCCCAAGCCTCTGTTTAAGCTTTTGAATAAAGTAGACTTTTATGTCTTTCTTTCTGCAGCTTTTGAATGGAATGATTAAAGAACACAAGTACACTTTGAAAGGAATCTGTTTTATATACTCCTTAACACAATGACAATTTTCATCAATTCTCTCAAACTGTAGGTGACAAAATTATTGGAAGAACTGAGAGAGGCTAAGGAGAACCAGAGTCCTGAAATGAAGCATTTCTTGTGCCTGGAAAAGAAAATCAAGCATATAGAGACCAGGCATGCAGAGAGACAGCAAGAAATTCAAAAGGTACAGCAGAGTTATCTCTGCATTTACTTCTCAAGAGCAATTTATCAGTTCAACTGTAATTGTGTGGTATTTGCACAGGCTCATTTATCTCACAGTGCAGGGGGCAAATACTTATTGATACAGCCATGGTCCTGTCTTTGGTGCCTGCTGATGGAAGTGAATGTAGATGCTGTTGCTCTGGTAATGAAGATTACTTGTGCATGACTCACGTATCAGCTGCGTAACTTCCTTGCAAGCTGATCTAAGGAGGGCTTGCTTTTGCAGAGGGTTGGACCCTAGGGCCTCTGGAATTCCCATGTATCATTCAGCTGTTTCAGTTACACAACGAAAGCTAACTATTGAAAAATTAACAAGGGTTTGTAATGCACAGTTTGTTAAGCTACGATGTGTTCCTCAGCAGAACTGTAATTTTATTTTCTAGTCATAGAAGTCCCATTCAGAAAAGCTGCATTTAAAGTATAGAAACATTTTGTAGCAGACTTAGCAGACTTAGTTTTTAATACCCCAAACAACAACAAAAAGCCTTTATCCTCCACCAACAAGTTTTGGATTTTGAAGCTTGGAACTTTGTGATACAGCTTCTTGTATCTGACATTTGTATCCCTTTGAGTGGGTAAAACATTTTTGCATTGATTCCCCCCCCCCCCATCTTATATTGTTATGGCCTCCATCCTGATTTTTCATCTGTCAATCATCTGGAAACAGTTCTCTGGTTCATATAGAATTTTTTTTTCTCAACACTTCCATGACTTAAATATATGATTGTCTTTTGTAGGTGCTTTAACTTTGGGTTTACTGAAATAATATGAACTCAAAGAAGGGCAGTTGGACTGGAAGATCATCAAAACTGTAGTTAGTTTGTAGTTAGTTCTTAGTTTGTGGAGTTTGTTCTAGAGTTTTGAAACCAGATCTGAAGGAATACACTTCTATGTACAGAATTGTTCATGGTAGAAGGCTTTTTTTCTCATACATTTTTGCATCAAGTACTTAATTTGCTTTCAAAAAAGAGCTGTGCATAAATTGTTGGATTAAGAACAAACCCTGCCACCACTGATGATTTTATTATTTCTGTTCACGTTCTGTCCTGCTAAAGGCAACTGTAATATAGTTACTTTTTTATGCTATTTATTTGCTTTTGTATTACCATTTCTGTATAGTGTCTGCTGCTGCCTTATCCATGATCTGTTTCCATTGAATTAATTGCCTGACCTATAGTATTTACTAAGATATGTTGTAATGTATTTCATAAAAATAGTAGTATACACAACAGTTACTGCTACATAATGTTGTCTTTCCTGCTACCTGCCTTGTTATGTATTAAACTTTGAGTTTTGTTAGTCCTAGTTTTGCATCTTTACTCATCCGCAGTGGAGCACCCAACATTCCCCCAGATGAAGGATAAGGAAACAAACAGTGTAGAAAAAGTAATTGCTGAACAAGGAAATAACAAATGATCCTGAGCATCAAACTACAAATACATTAATTACAGCCTTTAAGTTGATCCAGCTTTCTTTACAGAATCTGTTACAATTAGTAGTGGTGTGAAGATTTTGATACCCTGTAACACTTTTTATAGTAATTCAATAGGATTATGTTATGGATTCATGTCAAAATAAATGCAAACTTTTTATCTGCAGGAGTTTCAGACTTTTGTGACTACAGGATATTTTCTGATAATTTGTAGAACTTGATGTTTTTAAAAGTGCACTAGTAGCCTAGAATATGTCATTCAGATGCTCTTTCAGAGTATTCTTTTAATTAACGCTTTTAAATGGCAACTTAAGACTCATTTTTGACTACAGGGAGGTTATTACACGCTCAGCTTTGTCTTAGTTAAGCTTTTAATTGCTGCTTTGGACAGGGTAAGTTAAATTTTCTTGGGGCTCATTACCCACTAATGGATTCTACCTTTCTGTCATTAATGCAGCTATTTAAATTCAGGATGATTTTTCTAATATACAGAACAAGTTATTTCCACTTAGTTAATGTGAGCGCTGGGCTTTGAGACTGAGCATCAAATGTAATGGAGTAGCGTATTTTTGCAAAGGGGCAGCGCTGGCAGAGTAGAATCACAGAATGGTTTGTTTGGGTTGGAAAGGACCTTAAGATCATCTAGTTCCATGGGCAGGGACACCTCCCACTAGACCAGGTTGCTCAAGGCCCTGTCCAGTCTGGCCTTGAACACTGCCAGGGATGGGGCATTGTAGTTGACTAGGAAGTCACAGTGCTGACTTGCTTCTCTTGTGCAGGCAACCCAATTATCACAACATGTTGCTGAAGCGAGGCAAACGCAGGAGGTGGAGAAGTGGCGAAGGCTGGCACAGCGGAAGAACCAGGAACTGGAGAGGTTTCGGGTGGAACTGGATTCAATATTAGATGTTTTACGTGAACTGCAGAAACAAGGGGTTGTTATTCCTGCACCTAATTCCAGTGGATTCAGCGTGCCAGACAGCTGTTGGAAGATGTAATTAGGTAGGAGTTGATTAGAGAAGTAGAATTTTAATATTCAAAGTTATGTATAGAAGATATTACTGACAATCATTAATGTAACACTTGTAAATTGAATTACATTCTGACCTTATCTGAAATCTTGCTTGTCCAAAGGTAGATTTGCCTTGAGCAGCACCCCAGTTGTATGTCATACTGTGTTAGCAATAAAGTTACATGCCATTTTTAAAAAATATTAGGAATATTGAGGTTATTCCATAGATTTGATGACCACTGAAAAATTCCAGTTGATGCTTTTTTCAGATACTGTAGAACATTCCTGAATATTTTGAACTTTTGTTAAATGATTCCTCTGTGAACAATGTAATATGCTGTTTGGCTTGCGTTTTTAGTGTATAGAGTTACTATTTTTCACTCATTAGGGCATGAAAATGCTCTTTTCCCAAAACTTTGTTTCTCTTCCTCCAGTTCATGAAACATTCCTTCCCTTATCTTTAAAACCACTTTCAACTTTGTGAATAGTTGGCAGGTTGGAGCAGAGCAGGCATTTGCTGGCGGTGCTCAGATTCAAATTATTCTTTGTCTATTTTTCACAAATTTCCAACTGTGCTGGTAAGCATGATGGCAAAGTAAGTGATCTAGCTGAGTTGTTATGGGACAGATACCAAAAAAAGCCTATAAAATACAGCGAGAGTAGTTATTGGTATCCTTTTTAGAAGGGAAAGCTGTATGGAGTACAATTTTTACAATGGGCTGTTCTGGGTCCGAGGCAGTAGTAACTTTATTGATGATCTTGACAGAACAAAGAGGCCAGCCTGCTGCTAAAAAGGATAAAAGAAGCATTAAGACAAATTAAAGAAAACTTAAGCTAGCTGGCTTTTGGTGGCTGGAAAGACAGTTTTGCAGACAAATCAGTAAATTACTAGTTTGAAGTCTCAGCAGTGCAAGTCCTTAAGAGTTCCATAGCACAAATACTGAGGTTGTAGCTCAGTCAACTACCCTTATTTAGGACAATGACAAGATAAAAGCTAGAATGTACTCTTCAGAATGTATTGCACTTTCTACTACTGGAAATAGTTCAGGTCTGTGACTATATATCTACATGTTGTGCTTCTTCAGGGAGCAGCAGTAAACATGGTTTGGTTTATACAAGCATGTGACTGAGCAGGCACAAAGGACAAAACAGTGTAACACTGTGGAGACACTGGCAGTAATAGTGCAAGGATTTTCTTCTCAAGCATATACACATACAAACATAAGTGAGAGTGAATACACACCTATAAATATAAAAAAAGATAGTTGGCAATTAATGTCAATCTTGGTTGTTTCATGTACAGGTATTTTCAGGTTTTTTAGTGAGGATATTTTGTCCCCCAGTGATGCAGTATTAGTCTGTAATTCATAAAATGTGTAAATACAATAGTGCTTTGTATATATCAGCTATGTGTAAATATGCTGTGTGTTCTTGATTTTTGGATTGTATTGCAAATGAAAAGGATAAAATTGAATCATTTCAACTTAACATTTTTCCTGTACGATTTGCCACTGGTGTAGCACTGTATTAAAGTGGGTGACCTGAAGTGAAGTATTTTTAATTACAGGTGGGGCTGTCTGGGATGGAAAGGCCCAGGGGGAGCATTTCTGGTTGCTGGAAATTCTCTCTCCAAACATGTAATCCATTGCCTTCCTGTTCTCACATGAATTAAACTTCAAATTAAATTATCTCTCCTAGTCTATTTTACTGAGCAGGGACAGTATTATTGGCCATTTCTATAAGCTATAATATGGTCATACTGTGTTCTCACATGTATTTATGTAGTTGTACACTACATGGTCTTTATTTTTCAGGCATTTCCCATGAAGTGGGTGCTCTACACAGTAACAGACTACCTCTGGTCTTGAGCAGCTGTAGTAATGGCTTCTTTTTGGAGAATTTAGGTCCAAATTTTAACTTCTCTGCTGAAGTTATGAGTTTATGACTCCCCAGCAGCCTGGAACATACCCTGAAACAGAGCAAAACCAGGCCACTGGCTTTTACCATATTCCGGTGAAGAATTCAGTGGGATCTCCGAGTAACATAATTCTGTACTGCTTTGTGTATGTTTTTCCTCTTCTTATGCTATGCTATTTCGTTATGCATTTCCAGGGGCCATTATAATGGATGGATTAAAAGAATCTTAAAGATAATTTCTTTGACTCATTGCCTTATATTTAGCTGGAATTCATTTGTTTATAGCAAAGCAGCTGGCATACAATAATTTGAATTGTCATGTTTGAAGCTGTAGGAAATGAAGTGAGCAGCTGTCGGGGTGACTCAGTGACCTACATTACAGAAAAGACATCTGCTTTGAGAGAGAACAGGGTGTGCAGAGGAGCACAGCACTTGTGGCAGAGACATAAGCAGTTCTATTTCGAGTTCTCTGAAATACATGTCAAAATTGTTCATTTAACAAATCAAATAGGTTATCGTAGATGAAGGCTATTTCCTAGTACATAATACATTTTGAAGTCTATCCCGTAGACCTATTCTGGAAAAAAAAAAGAGAATAGGGTCTGCGTACTAGGACAAGCTGTGCAAATCCAGTTCTGGGGGGAAGGGGATTGCGCATCAAGTGCTGCCCTGACTCTTTGGAACAGGAAGTCTTCTGATAAGTGTGAATTGCAACATGTTTAGCCTTTCATACAGCTACCTACCTACTCACCTCTTGTTTAAAAATGAGAAAGCACAGGCCTCCAACTCTTGCTTGTGTTGAAGAATGTGTGGTAAAAGGCTGCGTGGTGGCTCTGTGCTCTCCTTGCTGCCTGGCAATATCCAAGGCTGCCAAATTAAGTTCAGTCCAGCTCTGCAGTATCTCCAGTTGTTCTATTTTGCTTTGTCATCCTTCACTGAAGGAGAGGGCATAGTAGGGGGGTATGCATTCTTGACCTCCTCCTTTGCCAGTGGCTTCTGAAGGAGCTTGGGGCATTCTTTTACTCACAGAGTGGCAAAAAAATCTAATGTGAAGGTGCATAAATACTGAATTGTATGACAAATACTCATCATTTACTTCACCTTTTAGTTTCAGAGACTGTATATCATTAGACTGTAGTAAAGTGCATGGGTTTACCTTTCCCTTTCTCTCCTCTACTGAGCAGGCAGCTTCTGATTTTACATTGTAGGTTGTGTTGTTTGTTTTGAAGGTACAGAACTAAAACTTTTTTACACAGAAGAACATTTCACAAATATTTAGCTTTGAAAACTGGAATACATAGCTTGACCTAATAGGTTCTTATAGAACGGAATACATTTTTTTACACAAACGTTTGTAGTTATCTTAGGGGAACTCCCTGTGAAGTTAAATCTACCACAGGAGATGCATTTACAGTGGGTTTTCAGAAGAGGCTCTGAAACAGACAGCCCATGCAGTAGGAAAACTTGCAACACCTCCATTTGAAAACACCATTAAATTCCAAGCACTCCTTTTGAAGGATTACCCTGATCAAAACACTTTCTATTCACTTCATGGTGAGCCAGCTCATGGTGGTTTTCTGGGAAAAGGTAACTTTAACACATTATACAAAGTTGGTTATTACACTCCCCTTAGCTGCTGAGGCAAAACATCATGTCTATTAGTTCTAAAAGGAAAAAGAAAGAGCAAGCTTTAAAATAACTGCTTTTGAACACTGCAGAAAGTTTCTGCATTTGCCTTTGACTCTGCCCTAATGCACAGGCAGAGCAAAAACGGTGAATCGGACTGTGTTGCTGCCTCAGTGCTTCTGAAGTCATGCAGGAGCTGTGCAGTGAGGACTACCAGGTTATTTTTCTGTAAAAAGCACCGTGAAGGACTTCAGAGATAGAAGGGATGGAGATAGATGGAAAAAGTGGAAGAACAGAAGCAGGAACCAAAGACTTGAATACCTGTAGAGGATTAACACATGCTTTAGAAGGACACAGATACCGAATTAAACTAGTATATAGTTAACTGTATATAGAGACTTAGACAGGGCTACAAGAATTCTTAAATCAGTATTCCAGTGTATATAGACTTAGACATGAACAAGGCTACAAGGATTCTCAAGATAAGGAAGGCATGCAACACAAGGACCAGATGTCTTCTCTCAAACCAGCGTAGGCCTTCCATCTGTTGATAAGGCCTGAGAGATAGGTAAACAGCAGCAAAAGAAAACAACTCAAGGAGCCTCTCAGGGTTGCAAATTAGACCAAACAAGAACATCTAGTTAACTGGCAAGGCTAAACATGCATTCTGATGTCCTCAACTAACAGATTTCCATAAAAGGCTAAAATAAGGAGAGGTACTTCTCCCCAGAGGACCACCACAACCCCCAGAGACCACTCCTCAAAGTCACAGCTCCTGCGCCACAGCCTACCCAAATTACCATATGTATGAGTAACAAGAATTGGGTGGGCATGTCACAGAGTTATGATGAATATGTATATAATGAAGATAAATAAGCTGTAAACTGTCTCTTCTTGGGGTGATCCCCCATGCATCCAGTGCCACAACAAAGTAATGTCGACTTTCTAACCTGTCATTCTGGTTAGAGAGGTTATTTCCTAGGTTTCAGTGACAACACTAAGAATACAATTCAAATGTGTGCTAGGATAAGTTGGCCTTATCCCTTGATCATTTTTATAAATACCTTTCAGCTGGGTGTTAACTGTCACCAGCATCCATTCACATGAAGACTTCTTTCTCCCAAAGTATCAGTTATGCACCCAAACAAAGGCCACAACAATTTTAAGAAGAAAATCTTAGGTTAGCCGACTGGGAACAGCAAGCAATTTCTTAATTTGGGAAGAGACAAGGAACTTTCACAGCTACAGCCTTCATACTTGCAGTTAAGTACTTACTGTAAAAGGAGGCCTTTTCTGCACCTAAAGATTGTAACCCATGCAGCTATGCTTATTTGTAACAGGGATCACTTCAGTCTCCTCTTGGGAACTACTTTCAACAGTAATCTGTTGGTTTTAAACAAACAGTCTCTGCTTTGGGTATAATCCCATTACTTTAAACACTAAGAAGTACTATAAGAATTACATTTGAAAATAGGAAATTTAGGTGTAAGTAAGTGGTTTATAAAACACAGGAGGTAAAAAACAAAAGAGGTTTCCCCAGTCTTTGTATTCCTTGAATGCACAAGCCATTCACTATTTATTCTCTTTGTGAGGTGAAGAAAGAATGAAATGATTTTATGAAATGAATGCTCAATGATTGAAAGCATTTAAGTGTCTGAAGAACACACCAGCAGGCCATTCCTACATTTTCACTCAAACATGTTGTATACAAAGCAAGTTGGTTTCAAGAAAACCCAGTTAGGCACAGTATCTTGGATCCCCTAGCTTCATTTTGGTTAATAACTTCCTGCAGAGCACTCTTACTCCAAATCCAGCAAAGCACTTAAACCTGGTTCCTCAGCATCCTATGTGCTTGCTCTAAAACCATTTAGCCATTAGTTACAATTTTTTAAAGAAAGCTAAATGTAATGTAAGTTCTGGTGAAAGTTCAGAACCTTATTACTTGTCTAAAAAATATAAAGGTCGAAGTTACACCTATTCAATTCCTTAACAAAGCTTTTCCTGGGAGAAAAGCTGTGGTTGCAACACCATCCCAACTGAGTACAAGAAAAAGATGCAGCAAGTGCAGCTCAGCCATGCTTTTGGAGCTGGTCCTCTCCACAACTGCACACCTGCTAGCCCTCCGCTGGTCCACTAGTCAAGAAAGGGCCATTGATGGAGCTGAAAAGCACAGGAAGGTTCAGCTTATAAGCAAAGCATAACACCAACTTAATACACCACTGCCATTTATTTGCATACAGCAACTCTATTTGCAGAAGAGGAATAGGTATTATCTGATTTCCTGTGATTTAGCTACTGAATCCTGGACTCGCCAATCTGGAAGTTCACATCAGCAATTAAATAAAAACCAAAAAAGTCGAATTACTGTTTGTGTGTAGGATACTAATTCCAGGTTATCACTGGGCAGCTGTCAGAATGTCCCTCTGAAGTACTATAATTATAGTACCAATTTGCTTTTCCTCAGCAGCGGGTGGTGATAGCATTTTGTAAACACTCAGAAATTGAAGTTAATTCCAAGCAGATACCCACTGTGCTGCTCAGTTTCAGGTGTCCTTTTTTGGGAGAGACAGAAGCTGCAGAACTTCCCCAGGGACTGCCTACTTATTCCTTGCTTCAGTTTTAATTCAAGGTTTACACTTTTCTTGAATGAGCAGTTTTCCTACACCTCCCAGTGCCAGGCTACAGCCTTTACACTCCCTACAAATCATGGTGGTACCCTTCAGAACACCCTTGGACATAGGGGCATGTAGTGACAGGACAAGTGGGATTTGCTTTAAACTAGAAGAAGGTAGATTTAGATTAGATATTAGAAAGAAGTTCTTTACTGTGAGGTTGGTGAGGCACTGGCACAGGTTGCCCAGAGAAGCTGTGGATGCCCCATCCCTGGAAGTGTTCAAGGCCAGGTTGGATGGGGCCTTACAGAGATTGGTCTAGTGGAAGATATCCCTATCCATTGGAACCAGATGATCTTAAAGGGTCTCTTTCAGCCCAAACCATTGTGGGCAAAAGGTTCAGTCCACAGAAGGCATCTGAATAAAGTTTTCAGTGTTTTACTTCTTACCTAAACTGAGGTGTCTCAGCACAGCCAGTCTTAGATACAATAAAAAGCACAGGTCTGAAATACCTTCTATCAAAATACCAGAAGTCCATGAAAGGCTTCAAACTGGAGAGTAACAGGAATGTTTATCTTAAAGTAAAAGTCTTTTCAGTCACGGATCCGATGGGATGATTGCATGACTGATCTGCTGTCTGAAATGATTGGTGGCTCCGAGATGAGGAGATCATCCTCACCTAGTGAAGAGTTCTGCTCAGCGTTCACAAAGTTAGGAATGTTAAATTTTGTAAGACAATGTAGGTCTTCCTCAAACATACCACTGCTCTTAGGAGCTTCCTGGAAGTGGGTATTACTCTCCAGACCTGGACCTTTCTGATTTTGTTTTGCTTTGTCCAAATGTTCCACTTCATTAATACAGAAATGGAAAAGTGACTGGGATTCTTCAGCTATTTGATGAGAAAAGACCCTCTCCGACTCCAGAGGCCTTCCAAAATCTGCCACAAAGCTATTCATGCGAAATCTTTTTCCAGAAGGTTCTGCATTGCTAGGGAGCAAAGAAAGAAATACAGTAAGCACAAAAAGTAAACTATTCAAGTTCTTAACAGCAAATTTGCTTTCAGCAATCATTATGATCAGGAAGGAAGAAAACCCTACAGTTTGTCTGACACAGACTGTAAAAGCCAGCACTATTTACTATTTTCTGCTTAAGTTATTTTAAGTCTTGATTTGTCATGATAATTTTCCATGGGAATAAGTTAACACCAGCACTCTTAAATGGCACTTCTAATAATCAATATACTGTTATAACGAGCTCACTAAATGAGCTTAGAAATACTCTCCAGTACTTCCTTTTGATACCAAGTAGTAACAGATTGTTTAGGATGGCTTATAGAATACCTTTGAGGAAAAAAAATCTGAGACACAGGCAGCAGTGCTGTCACTAAAGGTGTAATTTGAGTGTTTGGTTGTCTGGACATCAAACTATCCCTTTCACTGACTTCAGTCAGTGATTTCCAAATGAGGAGAGCTGGAACTAAAGACTGCTGTAAAGTCTGGCAGTCTTAACAGTTCAGACATATAGGCCAGGAAGGGCATAGTAACGCCTCGCTTGGAGTTTTCTAGGAGCACTAGCTTAAACCAGCTCTGATCTGCATGGACTTGTGCAGGAGCCATAAACAGCTGGGGGTGAGGTACGCTCATGCTGGATGTTTTACAGATAGTAATGTATTCTTTGTCAGGCTGAATTTATATGCTGTCATCACAAAATGCAAGTTATTTGCATCTGAAAGGCAGTAGAGGTATTCAGAGGATGAGTAGTGAAAACTCTATAAAGATTCTCAGAATAAAAGCTAAGTAAGAATTGTTAAGTAAGAATTAATAAATCACACTGTTTACATGTGAACTCCTAGCAAATGACACTGGAGCCAGATAGTTGGACACTTAAGTGCACACAGCAGTTACATGTATTTTCAGAGGAACACCATCATTTAATTCCCTCGAGCCTGCAGTAGGAGGTAAGTGCCTACGTGCTTTTGAAAGGCTCAGATGGCACCTTCAGAAATCTACTCTGAAAACCTTTCAGTCTTTCAGTCATAGTTAAACATTCTAATTTACTTCCATCACATAAAACAAGAATTCTGTCCCAACAAAATCAGCTACACTAGCCTTTAAATCAGAACAGTCTTTCAGTTTGTCAAAACTGTAATGGCTCATTCTGCATTTCAAAGGGAAACATATAGAAACATAACATTTAAATTGATTCAAAACAGACCAGTAACCAAGTGCTAGTCTGCTGCATGCACACTGGGAGGCAAACAGACTGGAATAATACTGTGGTAGCCTTCAGAACTGACGACTATCATTTGTGTATTTATAATGCAACAGAAAGCACCATTCCAAATTTAAGTGGCATATATGGTTTTGCAAATCTGTCTAAGAGTTTCTACATAGTAGTATGGCACGGACAGTGGAGGTGGCAAATAAGCACTGAAAGAGGATAACAGCCTAGGAAGAAGCAGCTTTGGAAGAAAGCTTAAAATGCATCCATTACAGAAGTAAAACTAGTTCCTAAGTGTGGAAAGTACGTTATAAACCAGTGAGCTAGGAGGGAACAAAGGCTGACTGTACGAGGGGCACACAGGACTGGCAGTGGCAACCTAATCTAAATGGAAGATGCAAAGAAATTTTATAATGACCATACTGTTAAGGACATAAAATAGAGACTAATCCTGTGCTCATGAGTGGGGAACACATGGTCTAATCCACAGTGGTGGATTCTGAAATTCACAAACACTATCTTTCTGTATTTGGGAGGAATTGTAGTCTTGCTCATTACAGCATGCAAGTATACCTCAGTGTGTATCTTTTCAGAACACTCAAAATAAGAAAAGCAGCCTCAGAAATCCCAGCTTTACTGTGGAAAGGAGCACAGCCTCCTGGACAGTAAAATCCCTTTTGCAAAATTTGGGCCAATGGGACCTTCTGAGTCCCAAAAGCTGCCCACAAGGGAGCAGGAAGGTGAATGCCAGACACCTCGAGCATCATACATACACAAAAGCACTCAAAACAAGCAGTGCCCATGAGCTAACACAAGCTCCTTTCCTGGGAAACTTCCAGCCTATGATGCTGGGTTCTGGTCTGCTGGATTCAGTATTAGGCTCTGGATTCTGCCCACTGGACTTGAGTGCACCGTCAGAGTACAGACCATTTTGCCCAGTATACCCCTCTAACAGGTGCATACTGGTTTAGGACTGATGCTTGAGATGCCTCTATAGCTTAAACAGCCGTTCCCTAAACACCTCCTGAAGTGACCTGGGGTACTTGGCAAACCATGGAAAGGAGTAAGTAGCCAATTCCCCCAAATAGCACTGTTTGGCATCTCAAAGGGAACTAAAAGATCCTTAACCAAAATCAGCTGATTTCTTAAAAACTATTACCAGCCATTTCACCTTTTACTGCAACTAGTTGTAAAACCTGCCTCAACAGCTGCGTGAAGCTTTGAGGTTGCATCAGCCAATATTTGGGTTTTGTACAGAGAGAGTACATGAACACATGCGTTTGTTGCACATTGTGTTTGTAAGGATGTTTTTAAAGACAGAAACAAACAATCTTCTCCTGAGTGATGAATGAGAGTACTTTTCAGGCAGAAATTCAGGAAGACTGTCAACAATTTTTTTGCTGCACAAGCGAATGCTCTACACGTACTAATGTGCAAGCAAACAAAAGTGCAACAGGCATCATTTCCACAACTAACTAACTTTCTACCTCTCACCATCCATATCCTGACCCTTTTCCTCTGGTCTGAGGCTGTACCCAGTGCTGAACATCTTGTACAGTTTTGATAAGTACATGCTATTGTGCCCCTTTATACTGAGCCAAGAAAAGCATACTATTAGAGAAATCAGAGTATTCTACTTTGGATCCAGCCATGTGAACCCAGTTACACTTACTTCTCACGTTAATGGTACTTTAAAGAACAGCCAAATTGACTTAACTGAAGTCAGAGACACATCCATCAATCAGGCTGGCTTTCTCCCAAGACCTAGGAATCCCATTAACATCTATTTCTAAAGGAGGGCTGCAAGACAGCCCACTAATGAAACGATGAGTCATGAAGAATCCAGTCAGGTATAAAGACAGAAGGTGAAAGCAAACTAAACCCACAGTCTGTACTGGTTCTGCAGGTACGTATTTATGTTCCAGTTTTTATATACATGCATCAAAAATAAGAGGAAACAACGGTGTTC
This sequence comes from Nestor notabilis, assembly GCF_000696875.1. NCBI lineage: Eukaryota > Metazoa > Chordata > Aves > Psittaciformes > Psittacidae > Nestor > Nestor notabilis. Next base: position 26,160 of record NW_009923231.1, read on the forward strand.
ACTTCCCTTAGCATATTCCTGGATGATATATTTCCAGTACTATACACATTTGGTTATTAAATCTCAAAAAAAATAGTGCTCAAATTTGTTAAAGGTGCCAATTCAGCACACATAGTGAACAGGCAAACATTGAAGCACACAGCTCCCAAAGCTGCAAAGAAGTTCAAAACAAATACAGAAAGGAGTAACTGGACTCTCTGCAGCAACTGAAGAAAAATTAATTACATTAAAATTTAGCTTGGAAGGGACTTGCAGATGTCTGTAGCCTAATGCCCTGATGAAGGCAAGGCCAACTCTGAATCCAGGTCAGGTTATCTGGATGTAGAAGGGGACCAAAAATGGAGATTTCACAAGCTTTCTAGGCAACCTGTTCCAAGAAAACTGATGAAGAAAGCAGAACAGTGGGACATACCAAGCAGGCCTCTGCTACCTTAAAGTACATTTTTACAAGCGTACAAACTTTTGACAAATATCCATGTTAAATCCTTTGTTGTGTATTTGACTTCAACACTTCCTCCTCTTTCAAATTCAGGTGGGATAGAGACTCAGATGCTCCGCTAAGAAACAAGCTCTCCAGGGAAAAGGGGCAGCACACCAGCACTTAGAAGGACTTTAAATACATTTGGGACCAAGGTCTGACAACTTTATGATAGTCCGTAAGGGAGGCAAAAAAGCTAGAAAGTCAGTTCTGGAAAGCTGAATTCTTCTGCCTGTATTTCCTTCTAATAGAAGCAAAACCTCAGAAGCACAGAAGAGGGTCACAATATATTTATGTCCTCTCTAATATGGCCCTGTGTCCAGAGATGTGCGATTATACGAAGCTTGAGAGCCAGTCTACATATGACTAAATAGCAAAGGGCCTTCAGTAGGCAGAGATAGACAGGCTGCTTTAGAAAGTGATAAGCACTAACAATTGCCTTTCACAATCAGCTTCTCATCATTGCTACCTGCCTGCAGCCACTCTCGCTCTCCAGAGAGGCTTTTTACTTCTGCTTTATGGCACACCAGTCTGAGAGAAGATGTGGGTTTAAACTTTCTCAGAGGAAGGGCCAGTGACAGCCTGCGTGCTGTGCAAATGCAGATAAATGGCCAAGGCAAGGCACAGGCTGCACATACTTATCAGCCAGAAAGAGCAAGAAGAAAAAAAAATAAGATTAGTTTGTGACTTTCAGGGGATCCTGGTGTAAACAGAATGTGGAGCTGATCTGTACTTTAACATCTACTGGACTTTCTAAGCAGAAACTAAGACACTCTGAGAGTAGGGGAGCCACAGGGTTAAGGGAAGATTTTGTAAACACTACCAATGCCTACCTTTTGGCCTTGAGCACACAAACATGTAAGCCTGCCAGACTGCAACTTCCTTAACATCTGCCTTGTATATTATTTGTATATACTTTGTCAAGATTCACATTTCTCTGCTTCACTCCATCATAACATCAGCCTACCTAAAATGTTCCCATTTATCTGCAGACCAGTAATTCAAAACCATCTGTTTGGCAGCCTACCCACCAACTTCCTTTTAGCACGAAAACGTAGACATGCAGCTATTCCCTTCTCTCACTGTATGCCTACTGACTAGTTGCTAAATAGAGAACTCATTAATAACAATTCTACAGAGTTAATCCCCGAGAAGGGCTGGGAACAAAGACAGACAGCACCCTTTTGTAAGAACAAACTAGAACGGGATGGTGCTGAGAACACACACACTAGTTAGCAGGCTGGATTCGTTATTCCAGTTTTCAGACTCACTCTTGGTGTGGTGCTCCTGTCTTCGTCAGCAGGGTCAGGACAAAAAACATGAAGATGACAAAAACCGCAAGACCAACCCAAAATCCAATCACAATGGAATCTGGTGAAAAAGAGAAAACAAGATGATCAGTATTTCACCTCCACTTGCAGAAAGTTTCCTTCTACATGCAGCAGGAGTGCAAATCTCAAAAGACTTTGCAGCTTATTCCTGGGTGGCAAAAAGGAAGGATGATCAGATTCATTGTCATCTATTTTTAAACAGAAAGCTGCCATTGAAGCTTTTCATTTCGAGCCCAAATGTTACCGATGTCTGGACAAACCAGAAGCAAGCTGAAAGAGGAAAGACACTGTGTTCCGTTTATTAGTAAAATAAGAGCAGCTCCCTTTGTTGATGCCTGGCCCATTTCCAAGCATTGCTTTAGAAACAACTGCAGTGCTAGAACCTGGAAGGGAGGATTATTTGATTTTCAGCAAAACCCTCTGTCCCTCTAGAAGTGAACTCCTGCCGATATAAATTATTTGTACCCCAGACCACTAGGTCTCTGGTGTTTGATGGATTTCTTTGACACAATAGTTCTAGGAAGATCTACCTTTCTTTCAGCTGTGAGATAGTGGGTTCTGAAACAAACAACCACAGATAAAACTATTTGCTACCTCAATAAATACCAATAACACCATATACAAGACTTTTTTTTAATAATTTTTAATTTGGGACCCAACTTGCATACAGAAAACTGCAATACAATGTCAGGAGAGCCAAATGGATTTGGATAAAAAAGTCAAACAACCAATTAGTTAAGAGGAAGGCACCAAGCAATAGCCAAATATAGAAACAATTAGAAAGAGCATGGCTTTTTGCCTGTGTGCATAAAATGTACCTGCTGTTCTCATCTATAGCAAATGGACCCATAGACAAATCACCAGTCCAACTTACAATAAATCTGTGTCCATTTACGACTTCAAAGTTGATCCACGGTTGCTCCTGAAGGAAGCTCAAAGCTTCCATGAACTTGACGGAAAGGTGCAAGTGAGACAAGCACATTTGTCTCAACAAATAGCAATCAACTGATGAGCATGGCCCAAAGTTACAGAGCACTAACCCAAAATATAATCTGGTCCAGGACCCACATTATACAGGTACTTTTTCAACTGTTGTTTCAGTTAGTTATTTTTTGTTTATGCAAATATTCAAAACTTCCACTGTAGAAATTAAAAAAACCCTGACACAAACATGTAAGAGGGAAGCCTTGGTCAGGACAAGTATCCAATCTACCCTTAACCTCTCATTACACAGCTACTACTGAACCTCAGAGATCCATGCTGGCTGTAAAGGTACACGATCCAGTGCAGCAGGCAGAGCATAGAACTCTAGCCAGCCTGTAGAATCTCCTACAGGGCTTGCTAAAGACACCAGAAGACAAGGAATCAGCTATTCTGCCGGTGCTTGACCCCAACAGTTAATCACTCTCCCACTATGAAATATCTTCCATGCTAAAAGGCAGCTCTGTACACTGGAAATGAATTCAAACCATTTGCTCTTTCTCTGTAAAGCCCAAGTGCCTGCTGCGACTTGAGATTTTCTCTCTGTGAAAATACTTCATCATGAATCACTCCTTAATCTCCTTATTTTACCAGTAAAGGAAGGGATTAAGTTTCAAGTCTCTCACTGCAACGCTTATTCCATCTCTCCTCTGCCACATCTACCCCTCTTAGAGGGTGGTTCAAGTATACGTCTCCATGATGGGGAGGGGCAGGGAGTTTGTAATGCTCCTTTTTTGCTTGAAGCATACTGCTACGAGTTTATTTATGTGATTCTGTGCATTATGAGCCCTACATTATTCTCAGAATCATTCTATCAGCATAGTCTGAATTCAGTAGCTCAAGATGCATCTTGTGTTTGTCCCTACTAAGACACAATATCTCACAGTTACAGTACCTGAAAATTTCATCTAAAAAGAAATAGTCACATTAAAAAGAAATTTACCACTTACAGCCACTAGTACCTACCAATTAGTCAGACATGCTTCAGTGATATGCAGCTGCATTGATAACCTGAATGCAAAGTCTGATCGAGTAAGATGTTCAAAAAACATGCACAGAGATCAAGCCGCAAAAACTCATCAACTGATGGAAAAAACCACACACACACTCACAAAAAAAAAAAAAAAAGAAAAAAAAAAAAGGAAAAAGGTCCCAGAACAAAGCAAACAATGAGAAAATAATACAATCAAGATTCTGATAAACTTCTACTCCCCACAAAACTCACACCTGCCAGCAGTGTGTGGTGAATAACAACAGCCTGTCTTGTCATTTGTTTGGTGTTCCTCCCCAGCAGGATTGCTAAATTTACTGAGCCTAAGGCTACATCTTCCTTGCCCTGTTGAGGCTCCTGAGGCATTTGCAGACCTCTGCTGTATCAGTTACATGGTTTGGATTTGTTTAAAATCAAAGCAGGTGGCCCGAGTTCTCTTCTGTATTTCATTTAAGTGCAAATTATCCAAACCTACTAACTTCTAAACCTTTGTTCAAAATAAAACCGTACATAACACAACATTTACATTCAAAATATATGGTACGTAGGACTACATTTCTAATACTGTCTCAAGTTATAAATAGATTGGCGGCAGTTCTGACTCCCCGGACCATTCCTACCTGGTTTACTTCCCTTTAATGTTACTGAGGTTTCCTCTGTTCCAAAGGCATAAAAAAAAGGATTTCCTTCTTATCTCTGCCCAGTCACAGGTGTCTCCTGGCTATCTTTATCTATTTACTTTCTAAAGCTGTAATTTACAAAACCTAGTTCCTGCCTTCACTCCTCTTCAGGCAAAGGACACACTTTTCACTGGTAAATCAGCTTTTTTTTTTCTTCTTTGCAGTCAAGTATTTGAAAAGTCAGTGTGGCACCTCAGCACCTCATTGTCGTTCTTAAGAAATATACTTTTGTGTATTAGGTTGTTTTGTCAATATTTGTCTTCACAGGTCTCTGCATAATTGTTTCTCAAAAAACAAGTTTCTGTATTCCTTTGTACATACATTGAATTAGGAGGAACCTGCCCCTGCCTTCAATTAATTAAGCCAACGGTAAGCCAAAAGTGGCCTCCAACTTTCTCTTGTGTAACTCATCTTACATTATGGTTCAAAACAGTAACCTCTCTTTTGTGTAAAATATCTTGTGTATCATAAATACATAATAATTAAAAAACCCACCTCTCTTTAAGGGGGTTACACCCCTCTAATTTTAACAAGGGACAGTGATGATTTACAGCTGACCAAGTGTCACAGCCAGCCTGCATCACCTAGAGTCCACTCCCCTTTAAACTCTCCAGTGTAAATTACAGTGCTTTACTGGATAAAACTCAGCCCCCTGAGAATGCATGAAGTAACATCAAGGTGAAAAGAGCCAAGTCCAATCTATCAGTTAAAAAAAAGAATTGAAAAAAAGAAAAAAAAGAAAAAAAGAAAAAGGGACTTCCTAGGTTCCTAGATCACTGATTCAATACTACTATTAACCTCTTTCATAAGTACATCAAGCTCCACCTGAAAAGAGGTTATTTCATCTGTCCCATTCTCTAGTAAGAGTTGTCAAGAGTGAGCGAAGACAGCAATGAGCTGCCACACTTAGCAGGGCAATTACTTCAGTGGCAATCCAAGACCTGTTTTGCTGCTATCCTTCCGCAATCCAGCAGGAACTATCACTTGTATTTTTCAGTCCCATCGCAATCTTTGGCACACCTAGCTAAAGAGGAAGGAATGTACAAAGCGCTGCAGCTAATCTTTGTAATCAGTAATCTTTGTAATCAGGTTTGGCCTCTGATTAAGTGGAAGGACGGAATATAAATTAGAAATGTGATAAAAGCTAACCTACATTTCTCAAGTTCCTAACATTTGTAAAAATACAGACTGTAATCAGCAGAATTTTTAGGGGGGTGATAAAGTACAATTCAGGCTAGAAACGAAATTCTGCTCTAGTTTTTTAAGAGGTGTTAATAGCTTCAATAAGTTTTTCTGTGCTTTACATAGCCTCCCCCAAAACCTCCTGACTGTGCGAAGGCAAGGGAGATCTGCCTTTCTCAGCTGCAGTTGGCCACTGCAGGCACTTCCCTTTCCCAGTCCGAATCCTTATCATGACAAATGAGACAGAAAGTATGTATCCCACCCTGGACCAGTGCTTCTGCACTGACTCAGGCAAGTCCAATAAGCCTACAGTTTTAATTACCACTGAGTCTCATCTCTCCTGAGGATCTATGCTGCCTGCTCAGTATGCAGCCTGTACAGTTAGAGAATAATTATTATCTCTGGGCATGGTTGTCAGAAACACTCCTGGTTCCCACCAGCCTTGTCCTTCCTCCTCACTGAACAGAATTCAGTCCCCCCTGTGCGGGAAACTTGCCACACAGACTCCACTGCCGATTTCCCTGGTCATTTTGAATGTTCTTCCTGCAGTTTTATCAGTTCTAAAAGATTCATAAGAATATGCAGACTAGGGGACTGCACGTGGGGTAGTTCAAATTTCCCCATCACTATCAACAACAGCCTCAGTCTTACCCAACACCTGCAAGGGAACCGGACGAGAGGTCGAATAGGGGTTACCCACGATTTCATCATCACTTTCACACCAAATGTCTCCTCGCCATCCCAAGTCTTGGGGTCCAAGTAATGCACTCACTGGCAAATCTTCCCGATTGCAACAGAGGACTGCTTTGCTAACAATGCCTCTCCCTGCGTTCTGCTAGATCAAGTGGAGTTCTGAGACAGTCCCCTTCATTTTAAGGGGGTTCAGTTTCAAGGTAGTTCTTCTCTAAGATAATTATTTTCAGTTTTAAATTTATTCTTCTCAGTCCTAAGTTTCTCTCCTGCCTCCTTCTCAAAGGCTAATGATGACTTTAACACTGCAGTTTTCTGATTTCAGTTTTTTGCTCATCCGTGTTGTTCATCCTGACCTTGTAGGAAGCCCTTGTATCTGTTCAGGCCTTTTCACAGTAAGACAAGTTACAATGTTTTTTCCCCTCTGTGCGTATGGAGCTTGAGTGGCTCCAGTCACACACACTTTGTTATTGATGGGTGTGAACTCCTCTCGCTTTGCTTTTAAACACATACATCCAGTTTGCTTGTTTGGCAGCTGCTCTGCAGTTTATCAGTACACGGTGCTTTCCAGTTCCCGCTGCTGCAGGGAGTACAACAGAGGCTGGCCACGGGGCCTTCACTCCGCTCCACCCTCCGTTCAGTTCCTCTGGGCATATGCCAAGGTTGCAGAGTTGCCTGGGGAAAAGGGGAGATTCTGTGCATGCCAACAGCATTCCATGCTGGAAGGAGCAGCTGCATTTTACCCTAAGATTTCCTTAGTGTTATAACTTTGGGGGACTTGAGGAACGTGGTCTCTAATTTCCCCCATTTTCCCACACAGGTCCAGTAATTCTGAATTAGTTGCCTTTTTTTTTTACCCTCCTTTTTTGTTTTTCCCCCACCAACCATCTCCCCCTAAAAGAAAATAATAATAATTAAAAAAATTATAAAAGCCAAAGCCATTGTCTAGATTTTTATAAATGTTGGTCCAGCTGTAGTAGCTTGTCCTAGCTCAATTTCCTCTCAGTTCCTACCCAGATTTTTCCATCTCTCTGGTCCCCATCCTCCACTTGTTACTTCTACTGTAAATCAGCTCCAGTATTACCAGAATGCTAAACTTAGAATACTCTTCCTATGAAGAAAGTCCCAATGATAAAAGCTTCTTCAGAAGGAGAAAATTCTTCTTTTTTTTCTTATTTTTATTTTAAAAGCCTTAAAACCCAAAAGCAGGAAGGATGCCCATCACTCCCTTTTTAGCATTAGCAGGAACCAGAACAAAGCAATGCGGATTATACCAAGTAATCACCAGAAGCAGCAGTGGGTGCATTTGCTGTTATAAACTGTTCCAAACAGTCTGATAATCTCAGTATTGACAAATTTCTACCACAGCAAAGAAATCCATGCTTCCCTCATGCACAAGAAAAGCAGCCAACAAAAACATAGAGAATAACAAATAATCTAATAGAGTAATACCTCCAATTGTTGAGAATTCAAAAAAATAGGAGATATGTTTGTGCAACAATCAGTTACAAATGAAGAGTAGGAACATTAAGAAGGGGAAGCTCAGCTGCCATGAAGTATGTCTCTACTGTACTTACATTTATGAGCCTTCAGGCCTTCAAACGACACCGGTCCATACTCATAGTACTCATAGTCCCAGGTGTAATCAGAGTTAGACAAGGCCTGCTGGGAGGTTCTGTTAGAAATCAGCCTCAGGGTAGACATCTTGCACCTCAATAAGCATATACCTGTGGGTACAAATGCGTTAATACACACTACATACTTTAGCGTATCTTCTGATTTAACAGAGAATCTTTTCTTACTCATCACTGTTCCCAAGAGCAGCCATTCATGCTTACAGTAGTGCTCTCCCACCTCTAAAACCCAGTATCGCTGCCTCTTCAAACAAGGCTATCATATCCTGTTGCACTTCCTCCCTGGTTTTGGCTGGCCAGTCAACCACCAGTCAACACAGAGCTGTTCTTCAGTGGAAAGAGCACTGAAGACACCACAGTCAAGAGCTGCTCTTCAGTGGAAAGAGAGAACCTATATCCACCTCCAAAGAGATGCCTGCAAGGGTATGAAGCATCAAAACCAGGCTCCTCAGACTGAATATAGCTTTTATAGCTCAAAAATAGCAAATAGCAAAGACCACCAGCCTCAGCAGTTTGGAATGAATGCTACAATGAGAATCTGGGTGGAGAACTGGCCAGGCTACCAGGCTTAAAGAGCTGATTATCCACACAGACTCCAGCTGGCAAGTGGTTATCAGTGGTACCCCTCAGAGACTGAGGGACTGATACTACAAAGAAATGAAGTGCACTTGTAGCAGATGCATGGATTAGGTGGGGGAGAGTCAAGAGGCTGGCATGCAGACTGTGATCCAGAGGGACCAGGAGAAGCTGGAGAAAGGAAGTGACACGAATCTCATGAGGATTAGCAGTGCAAAAGCATCTGGGAGGGAATAACACCATGCTCTACTACAGGCTGAATGTTGACTTCTGAGGAGCAACTCTGCAGAGAAGGACCCGAGATGGACAAGCAGCTGAATATGAGCCAGCAACATGCCTGACTAAGCAAGCCAAGTGTGTACGAGGCTGAATTAACAAGAGTGTAGCCAGCAGGTCAAAAGAAGTGTTTATTCTTCTCTACTCACCACTGGTAAGGCTGTATCTGGGTACTGTACCCAGTTTCAGTTCCCCCAGTAGTAGAAAAGCATAAACTCACTAGGGCAAGTACGCTGGAAGGCCACCAAGATGGTCAGGGGGCTGAAGCACAGTATGCACGGGAGCCTAAGGGAACTAGGTTTGTTCAGGCTGGAGAAGAGAAGGCTCTGGGGAGACCTTAGTGATGTCTACAGTTACAGTCAGAGGGTGCAGAGATGGCAGAGCCAGGCTCTTCTCAGAGGTGCAGAGTAAAAGGACGAGAGGCAGTGGACACAAATTGGGAAACGGGAAATTTAAATAGGCTACAAGGAAAAATGTACCTGATCTAGTTGAACATGCTTTGAGCAGGAGTTTGAACGAGATGACCACCAGAGGTCCCTTCCAACCCTAATTTCTCTGTGCAAATTATCAGCTTCAATACGCCACTACGCAAGGAAAACAAAACAGGAGTGATTTTCCCCACAGATTAACAAAAACCGCAATGCAACATTAAGCATCATTAAACTGCCTTGATAGATACTGCTGTCATTAACACAACCCTGCACTAGGGACTTGGATTTTGCAAAGTAATTTTGTCAGAATATTAGACAGTTTTGTGCACACCAAAAGAATGCACATCTCTGCACAAAGCATCTGTGGCAGCAGCTGGAGTCAGGACATCCAACTTGAAACACATTACAAAATACTTCTTATAAATGCAAATTAAGCTTTGGGTAATTTTGCATTTAATTAAAACCCAGCAGGGTGAAGACTTCATGCAGTTCATAGAAATACTGCAATCAGTTGTTCTGTGAACAATGAAACTTTGCAGACCAAGCCAAATCCAGATAAAATTTCTTTAAAAGAAAAGCCCTAAATAGCCATGTCTCTGAAAATAACCAAAACTTCAGTCCTTCCTAAGGATAATCAGATTAACTAAGGCTGTGCAACTAAAGCACTAAGAGGGCCACACATAAAGAACAAGAATCAGGCACAAATGAGGAACACAAATTCACCCAGGGAATATGAACAGCATTTCAAATTTGTAAAAAAGTTCTTTCTGAAACTCAGAAAGCTCCCAGCGAGAATAAATAGCCTGAAGCACAGAGGAGGAAGAAAAAGCATGGCTGTAATGGACAAACCAGTTCACGGCTGTTTCCCATCCTCTACTTCCAACCCTTTAAGAACACAACAGAAAGAGGTATGTCTAAGTGCCTGTGTCAACAATAAAGTTCTTCCTTTGCTTTCCCAGTGACTAGAAAACCTTCCAGATAATATATAATTAGGCTTCAGTTTTTCTTAGTTTTAATCAACTGAAGTAACTGCTGCCTCCAGGAGAAGCAAATGTCTCAGTTTAAAACCTAAGATTCCTGTTGTAGTTGACTCCCATTTCAGCTCTGTCAATTGTCTCTTACAAGATCTTTTGTTTGATTTTGTGACTGGGCCCTGAGACTACACTCTGCTGCACAGGGTTCCCACCATCTTTTTCCCCTTCTCCTCAATGTTTTGTTGATGACGTGTCTCTTGACAAACTGTATTAGCATATTCCTGTTTAAGGGCTGTTTTTATCTTTTATAGCCTTCTAGAGTGATGTTCACCATCACCTCCTCACTTTCAGTATTATAAAAACACCTGAACAGGAATTTGCAGGCAGAAAACTTCAGATCAGGGTGTATGAACAGTCTGAAAAATGTTTCTTCTTCCACCTCAAGTGCAGGCAGATGGGACTAATTGGGCCACACGTAGATCTCTCTCCCAGTCCAGTCACTAGTGTCCATTATGATTTATGTGGAGAATAGCCACTTCTAGGACACAAAGAATTTGTCCTCACTTAGTCTCAGGACTAGAAGTTCCAGTGTTTCACAACGGACAGTATAAGCATTTTGAGACTTCCTTTTACTGTAGACAGCCACTATCAGAGTGAAAGGTACTAACTGAAACGTAGGTCACCGGTTCCCAGGCTAACCTGGGCCTCAGGCTTTGTGGGACATATAAAATACACCTCTAAATCATCCAGTACAGCTAAGCATAAGCATTGTCCCAAAGTAGCTTACAGCTGACTCATAAACTCTCTCTGTCCAAATGCCTCCAAAACCTCAGCCTGAAATACTTTAAAACAAGCTTTTTATTCTACTTAATAAGCTTAGCATGGTGGAACAAGGACCAGCACAGCAAAAGTAGTAAACATTAAGACCTTGCATCCCCTGAGGAAGCATAAAGCAGAGTGACACGCTAACAGCCTGTCTGGTGCATTTGCCAGACTGCACCAGGTCATGGAGGGACTGCAGGTGCCAGGTAAGGGCTTTAGGGAAGGAATTCCCCCGCAAGATGCACTCAAGCACTCTTTCTGCCAGGAATGGACAGCAGTGATTCATCCCACAGCTCTGAGGCATCAGAGAGCTCCTGCAATTGACCTTGCTGAGGGCTTTTGCGAGGGGACATGGGAGGTAAGACAAACATGAAAGTCCCTCTGTTGACTGTAATGTATATGGATTCAGAGAGTTTTTCCTCCCTGGCTCATTTATTTGAGGAGCAAGCAAGTCAGCAACAAAAAGCTTCACTTTGATCTCTCAAGAAACGCCAACGCAGGGTTGTGTTCAGTACTGCCAACCAGGAGATTCAGGCAGGTCCGTCTCCTGGAATAAAAGGCAAGTGCTCATGGCTGCCTCCTTGAACACTGGGTGGCTCTTTGCAGATAAAGGATGTCAACAGGTCCCCAGACCCTCCCTATGGAGACCCAACTGCAACCCCCGGAGTTGAATCACACCTTCATGAGAACTCATTTGTAACCTGTGTAGGAGTTTCTAAGACCACAGCTTGCCAGGCAGCGCTACTTAAGCAAGCTAGTTTGACAGTTAGGCTATATTTGCATGAAATCCACATCTTTGAACTGCAGCAGTAAATGCTGCTGCAGTCAGGTTTCTTGCTTCAATCTGGACGCCACTGGCACACTGCACAAAGCTCACAGCCACTTACCTTTTGAAATAAGTCAATGTAAAGGCATAACTGAACACACACTGCATCTGAAGTACAACTTCATGGTTTACCCCACCACTGGGGCCAAAAAGGCAAATCTGGCTTTGTGTACATCTGAAACTGGTGCTGTATGTAACAGGAACAGCTACCTCCAAACTAGACCTGCACGCACAAGAATAAATCCAAGCAGACTGGTCAATGTACTGTTCATTTCTAAACTTGGTAAATTTTCATTCAAAACTACATTTATTTTCCACATACTTCCATTGCGCTTACTGACAGCGAGTCTAAGCACTCTTCACTGAACAAATAAAACTGTTGGCCCCTTGCAAACTGTGAAGATCCCAAAAAGCAGGCAGGAAAAAAGGAGTAGCATTCCAAACTGTGAGAAGTTCTAGCTTGATAAGGCTTAGCACTACACCTTGATGTGTCAGCTCCATCAGCCAGGCAGTACAGCTAACTCAGAAGTTGTTAGCTATGAGAAATTAACAACTCAGACTGTTCCCATATACCCTAATTCCCCCTAAAAACAACCTTCTGCATAGAGGGGAAGGGAAGCAGCCAACGCCGCATTCCTTTTTACTCCACCTCAAGAACTAAAAGTTGAAGTCAGAGGAAAAGAAGTCAATGAAAAAAACAAGTACAAACTTATTTACTCTACACTGCATCAGCTGAAAGGTAATATAGAAGCCATCTTTCTACAACCCTACTACATGACTATTGCTTTGTACACTTTGTGCTGCTCCCAAGCACCGATGAGAGAAGTCTGCAGGAAATACTTAGCCAAATGATCCTCACTGCTTGCTAATTCTCAAGATCTTAGATGGGCAGGATTTGAGATCAAACTTGTAGTCTTTTCAGGGGAATAGCCAATCTTCCCACCTGCAACAAAAGAGAGGAAAGCAAGCTATATAAAAGAACTGAAATTTAGCAAGAAAAATAGAAATTACCCAAAACCTGATGTACAATTAAAAAAAAGAAATTAAAAATCAATCACACATAGGAACTTTGAGTGCATGATACCTCGGAGAGAAAAGAAAGTACCAATGTTAACAGTGGTTATGATTGTTACGGATGCTCACATCATCTGCGTGAGCTGTTGCACTGAAATAACAAGAATGATAACAGATTCATCACAAAAGGACTTTATAACAATGGGAAGGAAAAATGCTGGTTTAGTCATTGCTTATCCTCGGAACTAAGGATGAGAAAGGACAATGTTACAGACATCCATGCCTCATACTACTGTATTACACATTCATGTCCTCTTTTCCATGTACTAACACTTAATATCTTGCACTGTGTATGCTGAAGCATAAAAGGAGGTCTCCACACCATTCTATATAATTTGCATGCTAATAGCATGGCTACTGTTTGTAGTTGAAAGCAAAGACATTATGACTTTAAAGTAAAATTTAACAAATAAAAGACCAAAACAGTTTGCCGAGTATTTTCCTAAAGATGATAATGATATATGCAAACACTAATGCCCACTTTGTATGATAACTCAGTATGGGTCACCTGGAAGTTAGGCAGAAACTAATATGAAATCATACCATATTATGACTTCACAGACAACTACCTGGATCCAAAACCAGATAGTGCAAACACTACATTAGCTCACTCGTAAACCTTGCCTGAAAAGACAGCTGAATTATACCTAATGTAGCATCACAGAAGCTGTGTATCCTTTTGCTCTTACAACATTTCAGTCCTGCAGTGGCAGTGAATGGACATGGAACCATTAGTATAGTTCTACTGGGACTTGTTCCCAAAGCAAATACCTTAGCTTAACTCCAGTGCCAGAAGCCTTAAGAATTACAGTCAGAATATACAGTTTTAAGAGACAGTATTCTCTACAAATAATAAGTGGAATTACAGCCAACATACCTTTATTTTCTGCAGCTAGGGTAGAATTACACAATCAATCCATCATCAGTGTATGAAGTTAAGCTCAGAAAACATTTCATTTTGACATTCAGGATGGTAAAAACTAATCTATTACAAGAATTCACCTTTCTACGCAAATACTACATCTCTGCACAAAGAAAAAAACCCAAACAAACGTAACAGAAACTCCCACAAATTGACAGTTGTTATAGTCACAGTAGAAAACAAGACTAAACCTGTCTTTCAAGCAGAGAAAAATCTGGTTTTCTAAAGAGAAAATAACACGGTTAAGTTTCTGAACAGTTTTCAAACAGGGAGGATTATCCTTTCAACAGCTTGTCCTGGACATGCCCCAGCTAAACCTCCACCGAACCTAGTTCCAGACACAACTCATGGACATGGCTGCTGTTGCAGCAAGGCTGTGATCAGAAGAGAGCTCTGGGTATTGCTGAGCCCATTTTCTTCTCCCCACTAAAAGTCAACCTCCTTCTTCGAGACCTACCTTCTTCGAGACCCAGGTTCCCTCAAGACCAACCAGACTAGAAGTCCTATCAGTAAACATTGAAGTACTGAGACCTCTTCAGTCCTATAATGCTGACATCAACAGCATATGCAAGTATATTCAACACTTTTCAAAACAAAAGCTTGCCTTTCCCTCAGCTGTTTATAATACTGACAGTTCTAACCTTTTACACTACAACTTTTTAACCTTGCAGTAAAAACACAGACAGAGGTCCTAAGCTGTTTTCTTACAGAAACCCCTGAAGCTAAAGAGCTATGGCATAGGCACTACTGAGGTACAAGCAAACCAGAAAGCAAGTCTGGAACTGGCCTGCCCCATGGCACTGTTTTTCCTGAATTTTGGCAAAGTAGGTTTTGGGGTGGTTTTCGTTTGTTTATTTTGGGGTTGGTTTTTTTGTCTGTTTGCTTTGTTTTGTTGGGGGTTTTGTTTTTTTATTTTTTTTTTTGCTAAATATATTTTGGATTCCTTGCTAACCCTGAAGTATGTGAATCTGATGCCTTATTCTGAGTAGAGAAAAAGAGAGAAAGGAAAGCCCCTGTGCTTAAACGCAGAGTAGTTCTTCATGGGTTGAACAGCTCAGAAAATGGACGAGTGCATTCAGGCCTCCTTTCATAACTCTGTTTTGGCTTTGGCTCAGTGGAAAAAACCACTAAAGCGCTGAGGCAGACAAGCAGAGTGAAAGCTGGGTACGTTTCCCCTCTCCCATTACAAGTAAGACTCTAACCTGCACGTAACATCAATCTGGTCTGAAGTACAGGCCACAGCACACCTCTCACAGCACCTCTTCCCTTCTCAGTGGTTCTCCCCACAGAAGGAGTTTTGTTCCTAGTCTACACTAAAGCCAGTGGAAGATAGGCTGGCAGAGGTGAAATTTAAAATAAAGGTAAGACAGACCACTTGCTCAGAGCTGCTCCCGTACTTGGGTATCTCACAGCCACGGTTTCACTCTGCTATAATCTCTCAGACACAAAGTAACACTCGAGCTTTTCAATTTGGAAAGTCAGTTTTGGATTACGTTTCCTCAAGAACTAACAAAACAAAATACAAAATATACAGTTTTTCTGGAAAACTTCTGCGCTAGAATGACAAATGTTTTCTGAACATTTGTAGTTAGCCTACAGTGCCATGCAGAAATTTTGCCTCAATCAGTCCAGTGAGAATTTCAAACAGCCACTAAAATTGAGCTGTTTATTATAAATCCAACTGATTTGGGATTTTTCCACACCACAACTGTTTTCTTCCCGTCTTTGTATCTAATTCTTCCCTCCAGTGCTGCTGAGGAAGCAAAAAATTTCTTGTAGTGCCTCAAACACAAATTTCTTGTTGGGTAAATCAGCAGTACACAACTCTCAAGTACACATCTGAATTCCTCAATTCTTAATCCCTGTCATGTCTCTGGCCTACACCAGGCTATAAACAAGCAACTAGAGACCAAGGAACCATCATTAGAACAGTACAATCAAAGCCCATTGCAGTAAGTATGCAGAATAAAGCATTCATTTATTTGTCCTAAGATTTGTACTAAAATTTTGCCAGAAATAGTTTGTATTATTGATTCAAAGACCGGAAATTTGATTTAATCTGTTGAACAAGCTACAAGAGAATCATCTGTGCTTCACTTTAAAACTTCTTCCACCACAAAGTCTGTATGGATGACCACCAAAAAAAAAGGCAGTAAATTGTTTTGTCCAGCTCTTAATATTTTCCCTTATTTTTTTTCCTACAAAGTATTATCTTGCAAGAGCTTGATTTATTTCATATGTGTTTGCTTGCTATTGATACACCCAGAATGTCTCATTATTTTCAGCAGGAATGGAGCCAGACTGTCCCCAGTCAATGTAGAGTTACCATTTCCCTGGCATCTTTCCAGGTATTTACTCCTGTGGTAAAAAAAACTATCTCGACTCTGATTAGGAGCCTGAATAGGAAAACACAAACAGACGAGAAAAAACAAGCAGTATGTGAGACTATTACCTGGTTACCTCCAAGCTGAAAGCAAAACATCCACTTACTCTAGAGCAGTTACGTAAATCTGCATCCCTGTATATACAGCCTCTGGGAGCTCAAATAAGAGTAACAGGAGCAGAGGGAACAGCTCCAAACCAGAACAGTAGGCTGGGAAACACACTTGGAAAGAGACGTGCCTCTACATTCATGCAAACAAACTCCAACCAGCAGTTTAAGACAGCATTGCCATTGCTGTCCCATCCCTCTACCAGCTATGCCTGTTGCAGAAGTGGCAAACTAGTATTGTGCCTATGCTTCCAGTCACTGTCCAGCATCAGGTGCTGGACAGGGCTGATGCACCAGGATGAGCAAGGCAAATGTCAGGGAACAGAGACTTTTTGGAGGGAAGTTTTTCTGGCTTATCATCAAGGTAATCGTCTCCAATAAAAACAAGGGCAGACAGCTCAGGAGAGAGACCTGAACTGCCTTACCATACCAGTAACCATCAACAGAGCCTGCTCACCACAGAAAGAGGCTGCTAAGATGATGACTGCTAAGGGAGAAGGAAGGGGACTGTGGGAGAAAAGTATAAGAATCAGCAGAAGTCTAGGGAAGAGCACACGGGTGAAAAGAAAGAGGGCAAAACTGAGAAAAGGAGAAGTAATTTAAGGCTGCATGGAGGAACTTTCATCCCATCAGTTCCAAAGCACAAAGGAAGACATCATCTGGAAAACAAACCAACCAAGCCCCATCAAACAAACAACATCACAACACACCCACCCCACAAACTTATCCTGGATTTTTTTTTTGTTTGTTTGTTTTCAAACATTTTAGCTTATGTTTTTAAGCTCACTCAAATGCTCAGCAGCCGGAGCAGAACACAACATACAATTTGGGAGGGTTGGGGGCGACTGAAAATAATGTCCAAGGAAGCTATGTGCTTTCCAGCCCTTCTGCTTTAGAATACACACTTACGCAGCATGAGAAGATATCACTGCTAGAAATTAGAAACGTGACACAAGCAGGCGGCATTTTCCACATCACCCAAACGCACAGTGCCACCACAAGCCTTTTTCTTTTTAATTATTATAAATTAAATAAAGATTAGGGAGGTACTTCAGACCTTAAGGCTTGCGAAAGTCTACAGGTGTCGGTCTCAAAGCCGCCCGGCCGCCTGTTAGCC
>NW_009923232.1:0-23508 GCF_000696875.1 Nestor notabilis
TGCCGGCTGGGCTTGAACCACGACATTATCTAAAGGCATAAGTGTTTCTAGAATTGACATATTTTACCATAGCTAACATTATGTATGTGGGTCTCTTTAATGATTTGTGTAGGACTGCATAATTCTAAAGTTAAGAATAAAAAGATTACACTAAGTGAGTGTAGGCTCTAGTTCTCAGGTGCACATGGACCTGCATGATAATCAGAAAAAAAAATTTATTTCAGTTTTTTTAACATGCTTTGATTTTCTTTCCATTCTCTTTGTCTTTATGTTTCAGCAATATTCTAAAAAAATCTAGCAGATATTTAATCAAATATTCATAAAATCAGAAAATCCTTTAAAATTTTGGAAAATTGTCAAAACTTTTTTTCATTGGAATTAATTTTTTCAAGCAAAATTTCTTTGGAGTTTTGAAACTTGAACTATTCCTCATGTAAGTATAATGGTTATTTATATAAAGAAAATTTGTGCTTATAATTTATTGCATTGGAAGCCTGATTTTGAAGATCATATTAATCTAATTAAGCAACAATGTTCACAGAATTAAAATTATATTTTTAAAAATCCAGTGCTTAAAAGAAATGCTCCCAAACTAGGTATTGACCAAGATATAATTGGTGATTTTTTTTAAATGAAGAATCTAGAAAAAAAAAACCCAACAACTAGACATTGCTGACAATTAGCCATATTTAAAGGTTCAGTTTGACATATTTACTCTTTTCTCTCTAGGCCTATTCTCCTTTTTCCACATACCAAAACCAAAGCCCACAGGGATGTTTTCCTAATTTTTGTATGCTTTTAAACATTCTAGTAAAAGCTATCTGTTAAGTTAAGCCCAAAGTTTTGTCATAATATTAGGTGGGGAAAAAAAGAAGGCAACTCATAAACTAGGTGTTGCTACTGAATACATCTGATATACATATACTATTCTGGTTTGCAATAAAACTCTGGAACACATTTCATTGACCACCAGACTTAGTGTATATGCGTATGCAGGCACATAGTTTAATTTATTAAAAATGTGCACTAAAAGAGCTCCACATCAATGTTATCAATTAGAAACTGATTATACCATAACAAAAGAGGAGTGGCAATTAACAGGGGTTATTTCCCCAAAAGCAAAATTCATACTAATGGATGAAATATTTTGGTTCTGCCTGGTACACATACCTTGGGTCTTCATAAGGGTGCTTTCTTTAAATTGAAGCTGTTTTCCCAGTTCCACTGGGTGTACGACGTAATACAAGCAGTGCTGTCTATACGAATAATTATCAATGCTTGAGGAGCATAAGCCCAAAAGTGCTTTCTGACTTTCTGCTGATAAATAAGACTGATGAAATGAATGGCTCAGAACTGCCAGGTTTGGTTACGGTTTCTGAAAAATTAAGCCAACATGAAAGAAATCATGTTTTCAAACAGTACCGTTCTCTGTAGACTGATACCCCAATTTATTAAACTGTACTCTTTGGGTCCCAGGTTCAAGCATTACTTCTGCTCATCAGTCACCACTTGTTTCTGGAACTAAACAACACATCTGTAATCTTCAACTTGACTAGAATTAGCTCCCATATGAAAAAAAAATGTTTCGAATACTTCTGACTGGCTTCTAAATTAGAAACACCTGTAAGAGTTATATCTTTTCCTGACATAAATTAGTGACAAGAAGTTCATATAAGAGGCGCAGACAGAAAAATAAAATAGTGTAATAAGTATTTCAGGTAACAGAAAAAGGATTGCCTCAACTGGGTAGGTATGAGAGACAAGAATATGTGACCCCAGCCTGTTGCCTTCCTATAACACCAAAATAGATGCTTGATACCCCTGTTATGTTAACCAGAAAATGACTGCCTGCACCAAGATCAAATGTCTCATTGGCACTTATAATCACTTCCATAAGATGAAAACAGATGAAAGAAGAAAGGATAAAATTCAAGTAGAATGAAAAAAAATGGATCCCTTTTGCTCCATAGTGTGCTTTCTGCCTCAGATGGGGCCTCCCTCATAATTAACCTGAGTTCAACAGAAAAAGTCATTATAAATGGAGTTCCAGAAAACCTGATCCTGCTCTTCTTAGTGTTCAGAAATACAGTGGAAGTTTCTTTGCATAACTGTCAGTAATTACGCTAAAACGTAACATTTCTTCCTCAACAAAATTTTAATAATAAATTTATCTCCCACCAAACTGATGACAGTACCTTTAGTCAATCTGTGAGCTCCAGAAATGTTTTCTTTCTCATGTTTTCAATGAGAAAAAAATCTACCTCCACCATTAGAAATGTTCTAGAATTCTAGAAATCCACCTTGATTCCAGCTCATTAATAAATTAAGGGGATTAAATTAATAAAATTAATAAATTAAGGGGAGTTATCCCTTAGTTTATTCTAACCTATGGGCTGTGCTAGCTTATGTGATGCTCGTTGCTCATGAATAAAGAACACTGATGATTCATGTTTCAATTGCATAAATTTGATACACGGCTAGAGCAATGCAGCCACTCAATACATGGAGTAAGGGATAGCTACACGCAGTTGCTTGGCTACATGTAATGACTTCTCCTGACATATGTTCAGGATCAGAACACTAAGAAGAATTTGTTTTAAGAAGTGATGCTAAAGACCCTGTGGCTACTGTAGTCACGCTGAATAGTACAACATTGTAAGGACTGACAGGTTTCATCTTTCAGGAAGAACAAGCCAAAGAATACACTGGGTGATGCCATGTGATGTTAAGACTTCTTTCCATCTGTGTTTTTCTCAATTACAAAATCCAGTATTTAGTGAGGAAGTCAATTCTGTTCAATACAATGGTATGACTTAAGAGGAAAGTACGGGGCTCAGAACAGTGCACTGCTTTAAGAGAAAGGAGTTGTACACATGAAGAATCTCTTCCCCCCTCGTTTGTTATGATTTAATAACACACAATATATTTAGACAAATGCAGGTACTCTTTTCCTTTATCAGTGCTTTGATTGCTGATTTTACTCCATAACCACCAATATAATCATTTAAACCTACTGACTTGAAAATGTAAAAGTACTGTGTATTTGGACCTAACTGCATTATGGACAAGAAAGATCAGAAACAGTTTGAATATATTGGCATTTCCTTGCAATCTTCTTGCCTTCCACTTAAAAAAAAAAAAAAAAAAAAAATCTGCAAAGATATACAATAGGCAGAGAATCACAAGCAAGAAGGTCTATGAAAATCCAAATAAGCTATTTGTCTTTAAGGATAAAGCTACCTGTGTGCAAAAGTGGATATCTTTCTTCATATATTATTTCCTTGATGGAGGTGGTATTTACCTCCAGCTTCTCTATATTAGTTCTGAAGCCCATTCTGTCTCCAAGAAAAAATCAAACAAATAAGCAAACCCTTTGTAGCAGTTACAGCAGGAGTTGAATGACCAACAGAGGAATGGCAACCTGGAATCAAATTCCTTACTACTTATTTACTCAGTGTTACAAGTGATTTATGAGCATAAAGCACTTCCACAGGAATTGGATAGAATCTTACTGAAAAATTCTTTATGGTCCAGTGGGTAGATGCTAACTCCTGGCTTTATACTAATAACTAAATGTAAGTGGATATCATCACAGGAAAGTTTATTTTTGGCAGAGCGTCTTGTAAATGATAAAAGCATGTGAGTGTTCTCTGCGAATAAAATCTTACTGTAATACTTGGCCACATTTATTTGGGTGACATCAGGCAAGCACTGTCTTCTGAAGTGGATCAAATGAAATGTTAATGATATGTAGGGTGCCATATAATAGTATTGTGTGAAAAGTGACTGCATTCACTTCACTGAATATTCACAATGTAAATCCAAAAATTACATAACATCTTAACTACTCAGTATCATTTAGTAGCAGCTGTGAAAAATCCCCCATGCTGATGAAAGTGCTGTAGAAAATGCACAACAGGTTCTCTGAAAGGTTGATGTGTTGCTAGTTTCCCACTTGGATTTATTGCTTCTGATTGAGGGACAAATGTAATGCATGCTGCCAACAATGGAGAATTGTACTTTCTCCACATTTTGCATGCTGATTTAATTAAAGCTCCTAATTTCCATTCAAACAATGTGCTTGTCTTTCCAAAGGAAAGTATGTAGTCTTTTTATTCCTTCTTTACTGAACCTAGAATAGTAGAACAAAATCTGGATATACAGCCAGATACATCTGTATTAGCAGGGACTAATACGCCTTACTGGGCGCACTGCCTCATGGGATAAGCAAGGTAGGGCTACTTTTCAGGCCATTTCAAGTAACTTCAATCCTTCAGCAAGCAGGAAATGAGAGAAGTTTGCCTTGCATATGCTTTCCTTCCAAGGAGACTATTCTACAATTGATTAAGCTGGTTTATAGCATATTCCCACTTCCAATTTTTTATTGTGCGATACTAAAATGGATTTGTTCAATAGTAAAACAATCTCTTGGAGATTGGCTTTTCTGCTACTACGTTATCAATCTAACACTATGTAAATTTTGAGTTCTAGAGCTAATCCAGTTAATGAGCATTTGTAGCTCTCCCTTTTGCTTTGCACTCTGTGGAATTGGTAGTGATTGATATTATTTCTCTGTCCCCCCAAAATCTGGGGGGATTTTGTTATTGTACTCTTGACGGATGGAAGCTACAACTATGATATTTAATATAACACATAGCTTCACAAATTTTGAGAAGTATATCTCCCAATACCTTATCGTATACAAAGGATCCTTCGCTGCCACAAGACAGATTCAACTTTCATGAATGCTGTGGTGCCAATTGTCCATCTAAAACATGCAGTTCAAATGGGGATATCTTCTCTTAACTTTCAGATAAAGTGAAGTATATGCTGTGGAGCAGGAGGACTTGTTATGGGGTATTAAGTCTCAGGGTCCCAATTTATAGATCCTGGGGAAGAAATTCATTATGGCTAATGAGTTTCTAAATTCTGCTTAGTCAAGACGGCTTAAGGTAGATAGGTAGATAAGGATAGATATATGTACAAACAAACAAACATATTTGTTTAAAACATCTAAAACACATAACTTCTACAGATATGTTAATGTATCCTTGTTATTGAAAGAACTTCCTAGTCTCAGCTGGATAGTAAACTGTATGAATGTAAAGCTCTTTCCTCTACCTTTGGTGGATCAGTGGCATTAGTCCGTAGGAAATGCATCTTCTTCCCTACATATACGAAAAATATTAATTAAAGGATTGCGCATGAAAATTATACTTATTTCCAACTTCTCCCATAATACAAACAGCTAAAACTCACTGAGATGATCACTAGCTTGTCTGAATTAGTGGGGTATTTTCAGCTTCCTAAAGAGCCAGTTGCTCTTACAGCAACTGCAAGTCCAGGCTCCAACTACAGTAATAAGTGCTAAATTTAAGTGATAAAACTGCTGCATCTCTTTTCCACAAAGCAAGCGCCAGCTGAAGAAGAAAATGCTGATTTTAAAAGTAATCTTGAATTTGTATTCTCCATTCTCCCTCCACTATTTATGTCTCCTAAAAAGCCTTTCCTTCCCTGTACAATTCTACTCATTTCCCTTCCAGCAACAACAATATGGCTTTAATAATTTTCAGTATATAAATAAATATACTTTTATGTATTATTTATATATTATTTCCGCAACCAAAGTGGAATTTAAAAAAAGATGTTGATTATCAACTGTTTTTTCTTTTACAATTCTCTTAAAATTTTTCCTACCTCCATTTCATCCCTTTAAAATCTTCCCCTTTATGACAAATTGTATATACAGAACATCAATATAAAGACAGAGATGTCCATGAGGCATTAAGCGTGTTTCAGCTTTGCCCCTTAGTTCCACCCTCTGCTGCGATATACACAGTGCGCTTCTATGAGAAAAATAGTTACTGCTTTTAACTCATTGTAGAACTGACAAACTCAAATAGGGAAATAATAATTCTCTATATTGTCGCTTTTGCTATTCCAGGACATACTATCAACCGCTGCTTAAATTCAGGCCATTACAAAGCACACTGCACAATCTATTACACAAAAATACACTTGCAGACATACAATCAATTTGGTTTGAAGTAGCAAACACACATGACTACTAAGATACACCTTAGGCTGTAAAACCAGGACTCTCAGGTTCTTAGGAAAAGAACCTTAGGAAAAGAATCTTGGAAAAGAATCTTAGAAAAGTTCTGCAATTTTTTTCAAATGCAGAAAATTAACCTGATTTTTAAAATTATAGAAATGCATTTAATGCACAGAAGTAATACAGATCCACGCCTTGTATATGAGAAAAAATTATGTTTTTCCTCAAAGATTTGAGGATGGTCTCATTTTTATGGAGACAGCTCCTGAAAAAGAACAGTGTTACCTTAACAGAACTAGGAAGAAAAAACACTGACACTGATAAGTATGATAAAATATTACTACTGTACTTTATTTTGGTACAATAGCAGTATATTACACACACATCAAATTAACTTTACCAGGAAGGCACCTTTTTCAGAAAATCAGGAAAACAAATTCAGTTTTATAAATAGTATGATCATGAAGTCATTCAAAACAATGACCTTCCTTTCAACTATAAAAAGTTTCTAGATGTGTCTTCTAATGAATCTTTATAAGACCAGATAAAAGAAAAAATTGAAAAGAATCCGTTTTGAACATATGCTATTCATGCTGCTTCTTTTACCTTTCAAAATATACTACATACATATAAAGATAAATTATAGTAAATGGAGATGCACACTGACCAACAATGAATTATTAACATTCATTATACACATTGATAAAAGCCACTGGTGCTGCTTTTTGTATGGTTACATAGATTTTGTGCTCTGTCTGGAATTCATCCTTCAGACACTTTAAAAAATACTGAAAAACATGTGGCTACTGATCACCAAGTTTAAATAACCTTTCCCTGCATGAGAACTGCAACTGGCCCCTCCAAAATGAAAAAACAAAATAAGGAAGGGCTGCAGGGGTTCCCCTCCCCCTTTGCCAAATGAATATGTGTCTGTGTCCTGTCCAGGCTTAGAGAGAAGGAAGTTGGGTTCAGCTGTCAGAGTGCCAACCCGCGACCCAAGAGAATAGAGCTCCGTTGCCTGTTCTTGCACTGACGTCCTGTGTGAACTCAGGCAGATCGTTGTTCCCTCCCTGCCCCTGAAAAACGAGAATAGCACTGTTCTAAAGCCATCTATGGCACTAATAGATAAATGCAAGGCTGCAAGTTACCCGGACTGTATGAGGAGCAGGGGGGCAGGCACAGTGCTACAATCATTTGTGTTCTTCAGTTGCCTCACAGAAATATTACTGCAGAATATATTTAGGCTATTCAAATACACTTTCTTCTTCAAATTGCAACTGCAACTGAACATGGATTAAACACTCTAACCAAGATCACAGCTTGTTTGCTTTTGCTTTTAAACATAATCTGTCTCCTTGTAATGGAGAAAATCACAGATAAAACTGCCCAATTCTAACAATTTCAACATTTTTCTTTTCAGAAAAATGAGGATAATGAAGTCTGAGAGTTTGGCATTGTCACATCACTACCTAACATTACTCCATTTAACCACTGTTATTAGACAATACACTTTACAGCTCTTATTACTTGAATAGCCACAGCTGTGACTGTGTTAGGACATCTTAAAACAAAAACTTTTGTGGATCTAGGGATTTGAGATATTTTAAACGTTTAAAAGGGAGTAAGACTGGGACAGTAGTGGTACTGCTAACACATACCAAGCACTTGATGATAGGTATTGTACTGTTCCAGGTAGATCTGCTTTAGTGAACTCAGTAAGTGATCCATCTTACATTTTTGTAATTTTTTTGATTCTTTTTCTTAACTTCCACACATTCTCATTTTCACATAATGAAAAAAGCTAATACCTGATTTATTTAATTGAAACATATTCTTTTAACTAAACTTGGAAATATCTTTCTCGATAAGATGACAAAACTAACTGTATTGCCTCGATTAGCATACTACTTTTTTGGGAAGTGGTAAAAAAGGAAAAAAAACTGCAACTAACAAGCATCTGAAACAAAATCACTTAGTCCTGACCAAAAAATATTTTTCTGTAAATATTTGATTCTCCATTTACCCCACCATATGTCCAGGGGAGAAAAAGATATGGAAAGTGGCCATTTCAGTGACCTTGTGTTCCTCCCTTAGAGGAAGACAGCTGACAGGTAGATATATGAACAGTTTGTTATTGTAGATTACAGATCTTGTAACTATCTCTGACTCAACTTCTGGGGTTTTATCTGGAATTCCTGTGACAGGTCAAACTGTGTACTACTTGTCTTTACCTTGTAGTGACCCCATGTTAAAAATACACTTTACAATAATACCTAACAGTTTCCAAAATTTCTGCTGGAGTTGAAAAAATGATAGCAATCTCCAGTGTCAGGATGACCCAAAAAATATGTTTCAGAATATAGACTCCAGTTTACCTGAGCAGATGGTACCATTATGAGTTTATCTATACTTCTTTTTTTTTAGTTTTCGGCTTTAATTGATGTAGTAGGTACAGTAAATGCTATTCATTTTCTTAATGAGTAAACCATACCAACTATATATTCTTGCAGAATATTAGGGGATTCTGCAGGCTATATATTTTTTAAATATGTTTCTGGAATTGCCTTGGATGTAAGTGATGAGAAAAGATAAGTATTTACATGTAAATCTCTTCTATATGTTTAGAATATAAGCCTGAATTTATTCATTGTGAAATAAGCAAAGTATAATTTATGAATCTGTTTTGTTAATATTTATAAAATACTTGAAGATCCTTCGGAAAAAAGTTTGGAAAGAGAATGACATACATTGTAGAAGTTTTGTCTAAATCTTTATGCTTCTTCATCCAATATAAGTTTACATTTCCTTGCCTTCCCTAAATCAATTAAAAATTCTACTGATCTCATGTTTTTTCTAATCATTTTTGCCACATTTGCTCTCTTTGAAAGCTTAATTATTTTCTTCATCAACTGCAAATAAAATGTGAACTTTTAAACTTTGAGAGCCATGAATAAGTATGCCTCATTTTTGAACGCATCCTACTAACCTAGAATGAGGTAAGCTCTGGCCTTTCTTACAGCAAAAAATAACCGACTTTATCCCTCTTCCAGATCGTTCACTTCCTCCTGTAGATAGATGGGATGTTCTGGCAGTGAAGATTTGCTGACTTTTTGCTTCCTTCCCATTTAAGTATATCTTTTACTCTCCTCTCTCCACCACCTCCCCACTCACCCTACCCCCGGTATAGCACAAGCACACCTATCATTCTCAGTGTAGTATTGCAGGATTTCTCCAATTTCCTGTGGGAATATCTTTCTAGCAGACACAGAAACCAGGAGAGAATTGTGACACTGCACTAAAAACATGAACAATAGCAATGTTATTGTAGCACTAAGGGAAGAATGACCAGAGCTCTGCTATATATGCTCCTGCCTCAACACAAGCTTAGCCTCCTCTACACTTAATGGTAGGAAAACAGGACATCTTCTCCTTCAAACTTGAACTTCAAACTTCAAGTCAGAGCAAGAACCTAATTTTGGGTGGTTTGCCATCTCCATGTGAATGTCTCGGGTATCTCAGAGCAGCTCAGATGACACTAGATGTTTATCACCTGAGCAACTGACAACCACCCTTCAGAAGTGCATGCTGTGAGCCTTTCAATCAAGTGGTCAGAACTCAACAAATATGTTACAACCCCATCTTACTGTGCAGGCAATGTACAGCCAACCTCAGACTGTGTTCTTATGCTTTTCTGCTGGCATTTGAAGAAGCCACTGACAGAGGACAAAAGAATAATGCCCTTACTGAAAAACTGATACTGTATCTTCACATGTTAGGAGCACAATTTAGAGGAGATGGAATACATGATAAGGAAGCAATGACATGGAAAGGCATACAGGGAAAACCTAAAACAGTGCTTGCCTTCACTGCTTCCCCATTTTTTCCATATGCCTACGCATTATGCTATCTATAGGAAAACAAATTTGAAGGGCAGAAAGGATTTAGTGTATTTAATTTTTAGAAAATACAGTTATAACAATTTCTTAAAATTAAAGTTGTTTGATTTCAAAGAATGCTCATAACCAAAGTGACATTATTCCAATTACTAGCCCTTTCCCTGCAAAAACAATAGATTATAATCCAAACAGAAAATACATTGCTAGATGACCTGTGAAGTCCACTGGAGTGAATATGCCTCTAGAATACATAGTTCTGGACTATAAAATGTTTCCTTCTGACAACACTGAAGAAGTTAAAGAGCTACAATGTCATGGATGTTGACAAAAGTATAAAAACAAAAAAGAAAAATTAGCGTATGAAACAACTTATCTGACATGTAATGGTGAACCTGTAGTATGAAAGGTTAAAGATGTTAAGATCATTGCTGACGATGGAAGACTAGAAAGGAAAAGCAATAGCATATAAGCTACAGCTTTTAAGAGTATAAAAAAATAAATCTCTGACTTGAAAGGTTTAATCCCTAACCCCTTTACATCTTTCAAGGAGAGCTGCTTATTGTCGGACATTTTGAGGCTCCACTCAATAGATCAACATGCTATAGCATATTGTGGCTGATTCAGAAATATGGATTCACTGCCTAACTAAAATGTACTGTTCAACATAAGGATGCTTGGTTCCACTTGCATGCTACTAGCTTCTTCTAAGCTTTTTGTTTGTTACCTCCATGGGGATAAACACTCCCACTTGTGATTTCCTGGAATACAGAGTAATGATATATCTTTGTATTCCATTCACATTGCATGTGCAACGGAACAACTGTTGATCAAATTACATTTCATGCACAGTCAACTTGAATATATTGGCCAAAATTAAATGACAAAGTGTCATGGATTGTTTTTTGTCACACATTATTTCAGATTTCTTTCAATTACTTCCCTAATAACCTATTGTGCCAATAACATTCTAATGATGAAACTTCATGAATTACAAATGAAAAAATTGAACAATTATCAGTAAACCAAACAATTACAAAAAGTCTGACTATAGGGAAGGAAATAAAACACCATATAAATAATTCTTATGTAATATTTTCTCTTTGATAGCCTGAGTTACTGCTCTTCCTTCACTCATAAAATGTTCTCTCTAGCTTTGTTCCTTCACACAGAATATCCTAATGGCCTGTTTATGGAAGAAATAACTCAGCTGACATTGCAACTGTCAACTTCTTCTAAAAATGTCTCTAAAGCACGTATTTGCATAGCTCTGCATGTTTTCAGGTGCAAAACATTACGGCTTCTGAAACAAAAAAAAACACCTAACAAATGCTTAAGACCATTCTTACCCAAGACAATGCCTCCACTGAGGTTGAAATATAAGCAAAAGGTGATGATTTTATAAATTGAATTATGAAGCATGCACTTTTCAAAACATATTCTGAAACAAATACAAATGCAAATAAAAAAAATAGGACATTTTCTTATTGTTTTAACTTGTGCTCTCATCATGTCAAAATGCATCACTGAGCTGATGAGCCTGTTGCTACAGATAACATGCAGATGAAGTAAGAAACAGGCATATCTCACGTCTGCTTATGTAAAGCAGACTATACAGAAATAGCTGCATAGAAGCACTAAGTAATTTACCAGCATGACAGTGAGAAAGTAAGCTTAAAATGGTGAGCTACCTGATGCGAATAATGCTGAAGATTTAAGTCCTGTACCTTAGACCTGGCTAGATTCATACTTTTGCTGTCCATTCCAGAACTTCCTCTGCTTTTACCTGCTCTTCTCATATAGTACATACCAACATAGAAAACGATGTCCCCATTGTGGTCAACAAGAACATTTAAAGACTTGCTGTACATGTAAAATAAGTGTTTCACCAAAGGATGCATTTTTTATTATAAATGGTTGGATCTGTTCATTCAGAGTCACCATTAAGGCCTATAAAAATTGTGAACTCACTTTCGTCAAGATTTTCAAATGAAAAACTAACAGTGTGGGTACCCAGACTCTCCTACAGAGATAAATATGTTTTCTCTCAGTAGTATCAGCACAACTGGGTAAAACACTCTGTCTCTTGGAAGTTACTAGACACCCACTTCTGGAAAATAAGCTGTCTTGGTTTAAACCCCTCCGGTAGCTCAGCATCACAGAGTCATTCGCTCCTACCTCTGCCCCCTTTCTCCTCTCCAGGTGGGATGGGGAGAAAAATCAAAAGAATGTAAGCCCCATGTGTTAAGATAAGAGCAATTTAATAACTAAAGTACAATATTATAATTATTTTTATAATAATAATGGAAATAACAAGGGGAGAGAATATAAAACTAAAAGGGAAAATAAAAACCACAAACAAACAATAAACACAAGTGATGCACAACACAATTGCTCACCACCTGCCAACTGATACCCAGCCTGACCTGAGCAGCGATTGGCCCCTCCCAGGTAACTCCCACCAGTTTATATACTGGGCATGACGTGCTGTGGTATGGAATACCCCTTTGGCCAGTTTGGGTCAGGCGTCCTGTCTCTGCTCCCTCCTGGCTTCTTGTGCCCCCGCCCCTCCCCACTGGCAGAGTATGAGACTGAAAAGTCCTTGATCAGGGTAAGTGCTACTGAGCAACAACTAAAAACATCGGTGTTTTCAGCACTGTTCTCAGACTAAAGTCAAAAACACAGCACTGCACCAGCTACTGGGAAGAAAATTAACTCTATCCCAGCTGAAACCAGGACAGCCTTGTACCTACTTTTGCTAAGCAAGCAACTGTATCTCTCTCTAAATTCCTTGTTTGTTAAAAAAGCATTGTTAGTGTATTTACCATAAAGAAGCAACACTACTTAAATAAAAGTACTGATTGAAGTACAACCAGGTTTCTGTCCTATAAAACGTTCAGGATGGAAAAAGTGGAGATGACACCTGAAGCATGAGGACCTGTCCTGAACTCCTTAAGTCTGGAGAAGTCAAATAATTTCAAAACTATTCTACATGTTAAATGAGGTTTCATATGGACTCTAGCTACAGATGATGGTATATCAAAAGACAAAGCTGGAACTACACTTGGAGGGAGTAAAAGGGTTTTTCCTTCTCCATGTCACGCAAGAGTTGGAGCACCACCCATAGAGGAAACTGTAGGGGTTTTCACGTCTTCTTCTCCCTCTGACCATTGATTATCAGTGTAAAACTACAGAAGCAAGCCAACGAGATGGTCCAGCAGAAGAAAGCAGGAGTAGCCAAAGTAGATCATTTCTTTGGCTAACATTATGGTTAGTCATTCGGTCCAAACTTGTCCTACCCCTACAATAGTTTCATCTCAGACTTTCTTGAAAGCCATATCAGTTGCCTTTTTCTTCATTTCTGCATCTTTCTAGTTCTCCGGACAGAGGTGCAGAGGCAATTGGAGGAAATAAGTCTGCAGCCATGAGGCTGCTTCCCAGTGTCATCATCAAAAGTATTCACAGTGCTGCAAAGTGCTAACAGGGTCACCATTGCCATATTAGACCTAATCCACCAGTAAACATACTAAACCCTCCCTCCTTGCTTTCAGCAAGAAATTATGGAACTAATGTAACATTTGCTGCCATCACATTGTTCACACTACTGTTTTATGTTATGCCTCATCATTCACCCTGTTGATTCAGATTATAAACTCTCTAGTGCTGAGACCATCTGGTATTCTCTGTTTGTAAAGAGCCTAGCACAATACGGTCTTGTTCTGGGTTGACACACACAATCATAACAAAAACAACCAATAATAAATAGATAGTTTTATCTCCCCAGTTGATATCTCTTCTTTTATTCCCAGTGGACATTTTACTGTAATATAATCATTTAAAAAAAAAAAAAAAGGAAAATGAAAAGACAAGGACACCCTTTACGTATAAGGAACAAATACAGATTATCCTCAAGTAGTCACCTTTTATCCTATCTACTCTCCTATTTCATTTTGCACTCATGCAATAAGTATCATCTTTCATATACAGGCTAGAGTAAACCAGGTAAGAGTTTATTTCCTCCATTTTTACACACAAAGCTGGAGATCTACCTAAACCACTTAGAACCCACACTGAAAAACATGGTGATGAGAGTAATTGATTACAGCATAAGGTTAGACAATAATATAATTTTGCTAATTACTCACAGCTTGGGGCCCATTTTTTCAGAGCAGCGGACAACAGCATGCATTTAATCCCCACAATAACAATAATGGGATACATCATTAACCCTATTTTACTCTTTCTTAATTTTTATAATACCAATAACAAAGATCATTAACCTCTGTTCTGTTTAACATCTAATCAGCCATTTTAGTTAAATAAATATAATAGAAAACATTAAATAGCACTTTGTTTAGCTAGATTTCCTCTCAGGAGGAGAATTTTTCCTAATGTTATATTAATACCAGTTTACTCAACACATGTCAAAACATCAGTAGTAACATGAAAAAAGATCCATTGGAACATGCAGTCTTTAAACAAATGTGTTTAATCTTCATTATTTGATAAATAGTTTCTTTAAAAAAGTAAGATTTCTGTTAAAATGTATATTGGATATATTCGATAAATTTTTCTTTTGATCATTTTATTACCTTCCAGACTTCAAAGATTGCTTAGCTTTGAGTATTTATAGATGTAAAGTTTTGGTTCAGTCCTTTATTTCACCCTTTTATTAGAAAATTAGAAGAAAAATCTACCTCTGTTACTGAAGGTAAGCTGAGTTAAGATGAGGAAAAATAAAAATAATATATTATTGCTGAGAAGAATCCTTTTTGCATAAATGTTCAAAGGAACAATGCAATAATGCAAGTGATGCTATATAACCAATATTTTGAATCATCATTTCTAATGATCTATAAAAGATAAAAAAGCAAAATGGTAATATATTGGTAAGCAAGAAATACATTTTTGAATTTCAAGCTTGGCTACTGAAAAAAGTTTGCGTACTCAGTTACAATGGTAACACTGAAGAAGACCTTCCATTTTTAGGTGAGTAAACAACAGAGTAGAAAGATGTAAGCTAAAACAGGCTGAAACTATGTAAATTTTGGAAATTGCCAACAAAACTGTACTGTAAAAAGATCAGAGGAGTTATGAATGTTACTGATGAAACTGGCAGACCCCAAGTCTTTTCTTGTATTTATTTATTTATTGTGTCACAAGACAGATCATCTGTTAGAGTGATGTCACGTACAGATCGATAATCAGTTGATTAGAAGAGAGCATCTGTGAAGCCTACACGTTTAATGAAAGGTTTATGGGATACTACTTATTCAGAAATGATCCGACAGGAACACGTAACCATTCATCATTTTCAGGCCATAGAGAGTTACCAAATGCTCAGATATTCAGATCTTTGGGAACATGTTGATGTTAAAATCTTATCTGATTTTTGATGAAAATCTGTTGAATCTGTATCCATTATCTCCCTGCTTCAAATTAAATGTATTGATTTTTTCACACTCTTGTAGAACTCCTGTAGCATTTATTCCATGTTAGGCACTACCAGTCCTCTTCCCCACAAACTGAACATCCAGAAAGTCAAAAAGAGTTATAGGAAGTCACAATTAAGCAGAGGAAAATGAGCATCAAGGATTACAAACCTAACATTTTGAGCTATATTGTGCTGTACTTAAGAACGATAAAGGCAGCATCTAACTCTGAGTTAAGCAATGAATCATGAAACAAAGATTTCCCTATTTGTTTATATTTCTTGAATTTAAGAGGACTTGAAACTAATTTCAGTCTAACTTCAAAATACTTTCACAGCAGCTTCTGTGTATATTCTAAACAAATTAAAACAAGATTTTAGAGTAGGAAGGACAACATTTTAAATTATATCAACATAAGAAGGCACTGCTTTCGATGTCATCTGTCACAAATGTTTAAACTGCCACAAATCTTATGACATAGGAGATGAAGATATCCCCTCTAATTCAAAGATACTACTTAGTTCAAGCTGCTGTTCAAAAACGCCATTCTGCTACCACTGAAGAACAGTTCTGTTCAAGGTGATATGGCTACATCCTTACATTATGCTAAAGATAGCATATTTCTCTGCTGCTGCTCCTTGGTCCAAAATGTTTTTCCAAGCAAACATGAAAACAGCTTTCTTACCTTCACCAAAAAAATTGAAAATACACCTGGCATTCTTCAAAATCAGCATGAAAACTACATTTCAGTGATTATTCAGAAATTTGTTTATCAGGAATGAGAAAGTAGAACTTTCAGTGTATTTCTAAAACCTGAAATACATGGGTTACATATGTATTTTTCCTGTGGATGGGATTCCCCCATCTGTAGATCACCACTTTTGCATGGAAAATCGAAATTGAAGGCCAAGTGTAAGGTCCTGAACTTGGGTCAGGGCAATCCCAAGCACCACTACAGGCTGGGTGGAGAATGGATTGAAAGCAGCCCTAAGGAGAAGGACTTGGGGGTGATGGTTGATGAGAAGCTCAACATGAGCCAGCAGTGTGCACTCACAGCCCTGAAAGCCAACTGTATGCTGGCTGCATCAACAGGAGCATGATCAGCAGGTCAAGGGAGGTGATTTTGCCCCTCTACTCCACTCTTGTGAGACCCCACCTGCAGTACTGTGTACAGTTCTGGGGCCCCCAACACAAGAAGGACATGGACCTCGTGGAGTGAGTCTAGAGAAGGGCCACAAAGATGCTCCGAGGACTAGAGAACCTCTCCTATGAAGACAGGCTGAAAGAGTTGGGCTTGTTCAGCCTGAAGAAAAAAAGGCTCCAGGGAGACCTTATAGAAGTCTTTCAATACCTAAAGGGGGCCTACCAGAAATCTGAAGTGAGATTTTTTACATGGACAGGTAGTGACAGGACAAGAGGGGAATGGTTTTAAACTGAAAAAGAGTAGATTTAGATTAGATATTAGAAAGAAAATCTTCATTATGAGGGTAGTGAGGCACTGGAACAGGTTTCCTAGAGATGTTGTAGATGCCCCATCCCTGGATGTGTTCACGACCAGGTTGGACAGGGCTTTGAGAAACCTGGTCTAGTGGAAGGTGTCCCTGCCTGTGGCCGGGGGTTGGACCTAGATGATTCTATGATCTTTAAGGTCCCTTCCAACCCTAACCATTCTATGATTTTATGATTCTTAATTATTTTAAACAAACACTGTTATAGGGAAGAGTAATTGATCTTCTGCTACTTTATCTTCAATGTAACTTATGCCCATGTAAGGGGACAACCAACTTAGAAGTCATCTAACACCGAGAAGATAATGTTACATTATTACTATACTGAGCCAAATAGGAGCTGCTTCCCAAATGGGAAAGTTTATAAGGTTCTTGGTTTTCTTAATTTAAATTTCATGCAAATCCCAGGAGACAACTTGCACAGCGATCCAATCTATGCTAACTATTCTATACTGTCCCACTAATCAACACAGCAATGGCACAGGAAAAAAAAATGATGCTACAATAAAACTAAAGGACAGTTGTGTACATTATCTTATCCTCCTTTCCTTTCCTGAACACCCATCTGACTGAAGAGAGGTTTGGAATGCTCCATTTACATTGTATTTCAAAGACAGAGGAAAGGATTAAGAGTGGGCTGTGATTTAATACAACCCCAATCTCTATCCGTCACTGTTATTCACTATTAACATGACAAACCAAAGGCAACAAAGCCCTTACAACTGGTATCATTTAATTAATCTCTTTCTCGCATACAAATATCTGCAAGAATTTTTCTGAAAAGTAGAATTTATGAACAAAAAGAAGTGCCAAGTGTTCCTTAGGCTACAACGCTGTCAGAAACAGAGAACGAAATATAGACATTAAATATGTACAAAATAGAAAATCCTTCCAATTAAATTAAAAAAAAAAAAGGAACAGAAAAAGCATCATCTAAAGCTTATTTTAGAAATAACCACACAAACCATCAAATTTTATAACAAAATTATTGTTATAACAATGTGATTGATTCTCAATGATTACTTGATGAATGAGGATACATATCTCTGCACTTGCAAGCAGTAACTATTTTTGCTCTTACCCTGGGAAGTATCACTATTTGGATCAGTTCTCTCAAGGAAAACAACAGGAAAGTGGGTATGCATATACACCAAGTGCATTTTACTTTGTTTACACATAACCATCTGTCCTCTAACAGAGACGCACACCTAGCATTAGACTATTTTTAACAGGAATTACAAGGTGACATAAACAGCCAGTTTCTCAAGAGCCAGACTCGACTTCCAGATCAAACCCAAATACTTACATGATTCTCTCTGTGGGAGATACTGCACAAAAACGTTACTACTACACTGCGTTTCTTCACAATCTTGTTTGCTCAATTATCTTGAAACAACGTGTAGCAATCACATAATTTATTTTATACTACTTGAGAAGGCCAGTTTGGCATTAAGTATGCTTCTCTTCTTTATCTACACTACTCTACTCATTAAGCTATATTCTGTGTAAACAATACTTGGTTCTGCCTCTGCATTTCCATTCATTTACCCGGATGTGCCTGTTGCCCATATAACAACGCTGACAAGCTGGTGCAATTAGATTATCTAGCATAAAAACTGTATCCCTGGTTTTCAAAATAAGGGCAAATGAAAGGCAAGCAAGACCTCTGCATGAGTTTCCTATTGCAGAATAAAATACAAAATACTGAGAAAAAAACTATATACATCAATTATCATAGAAGATATAGGAATATTATGCAGCTTCGACACTTTATGTTTATTTTAATGGGTTTATGTTTCATATTTGATAATGAATTTAGAAAAACATGGTATTCATACAGACAAAGGAAAGAGCTGGTAAAAAAAGAAACTACTGTTAGCAAATATTTCCTTCTTTGATAAATGATTGCATACTTGCTGAGGAGAGGGAAACACTGAAAGTGAATGGACACAAGTGGAGGAGTCACAGTGATAGAGGATGCAGTAAACACCATTATCAGCAACTGCTGAAATAACTTGTAGCAAATGCAGGAGTTTTAGGGTTTATTAAAACCACTACTACTGTTATTATTATGACTGTCATTCAATTGAAGAATGTAAATAAAAGAACAAAACATACATTCTAAACCTGTGAAAACTCTATAAACCAAGCTGCCTATTTATACAGGAAAAACAAAATGCTTCTTGAGCTTGTTCATTTTGTGCAAGATCATAAGTATGTAATCAGGTATTTTGAGTGTGATACTTTATTTTATTTGCCTAAACTCTTATTAAATTCTTAGCTTGCTTACTTGAGTATTTGGTCTGAACAAACCACAGCTGCTAAGGCTTAGTATTTTCTTTGTGGGCGATAAATCTGTTTCCTTGTATCTCAGTAAGGACAACTTCTCATGCATACCTTACACAGGATCACTTTCCAGAGCTCAATATAAAATTATTTCCTTTCTTCAAAAATCTACACAGATTTATGAATCTGCTTGCCTAGAATTCAATCTCTTTCTACTGTGTAATTTTTTAAATCTCTATATACAAAACTATGTTGTGACATTCATTCTTTTCATGGTAGATTATCTTTTTCATGCATAATACTAATCCACCAGATCAGTTTGTCTTCCATCTCTGCCCTTTATGAAAGAAAACAGTCTGTAGAATCTTCTCAAGAAAAGACCTGCTATTTTTAATTTTACTACTCTCTATGGAGTAAAATAGAAAGTTTGTTGTCTTTTTTCTCTCTGGAAGTTTACTGCATCTGCTAAATCCTTAATTTTGTCTATAAATGAGTTATCATACAATAATTGTCTTTGTATTTCCTATGTACTTCATCAGAATTGTATTCGTATCTTTAGCAGACTGGAGATACATTTTATAGTACTGATTTTTTATATAAATTTATAAACTGGGAAAATTACAGTTAATTTGAACTAGAAAGTGAAAACTCTTCTTATGAAATTCCTCTGGGCAAATCTACAAAGGTCTCTCCAAAACTTATTTTACTGGAGGGGGGAGGTGGGAGGGAGGAGGTAAACAGTACAGGAAACCTATCTAATGATTCTTACGAAAGTGAGATTAGAGTTACTTTCTAAATTATATTTCTAAATTATTTTCAATTCTATTAATACTATTCTAATTCATAACATAAGAGCAATTTCCTAGGAACTGTGTGGTTTTGCTTCAAGTTCCCTATCAGTAACCTGCACTGATTCTGTGCCACCCAAGTGTGGGCAGAGACTGAGTTCTCCCTCATTACTGTATCTGAAGTATGTGTACAGAAATGGAAATGTTTCTAAATTGATAAGACCTTATAGGGGTTAAAAATGAAGATGTGGCAAATGAAACTATTTCTCAATTCTTGCAAGGAAAGCAAAAAAAATACCTCACAGTCATAAAACAGATAGTAAATACTGTTGATTAGAAAAGTTATAAGATGCAAGTATGTAACTCCAAGGACTTGGAATTATGAAAGAATGTTCTTAACGCTATCACTATAGATCATCTTTTCCTCTAATTCTTAAAGTTAGATGATTGTTTCATATTACAGAAAAAGATGTTTCATTACTTAGTATTTCCCTCCTTAGTCTTTTTGCATCACTCTGCTCCTGAAATAACAGATAAGCAATAGTCAATTAACAATAGTTCACATGGAGCATTTTCAAATCTTTGACAGTCTATAAATAGATACAAATAACACAAATCCTTCTTTTACATTCAATTGCTACAGATAATCACCTAAATAGCACATGTGCAAGTAATTTCAGTATTTTATACTTGTAGTTCTTTATAGATGTGCCCTTTGGGCACAATCCAGCAAAGAATTGCACATACACTCAAGTTTATGCATTCTGAGCTGTCCCAAAGCTTTTGTTTGTGTGGTTTGTACAAATGCCACGATTGTTCTTTTTCATGTAATACCTTTAAGAATAAAAGAGAAAGAAGTAAGGAAAGGAAAAAGGCTCATTCAGTCTTGATCTGTAGAGTCCATACAAGTTTGAAGCCTCTGACACTCATAATTATTTAAGTTATTATAAATTTTTGGTTGTTTGAAGAAAATGAGAGGAATTGCTTTTTATTTAATTATAGGAAGGCTCAGAGTTAATTTTGATGAATTTTCCATGTTTTATTCAAATTAATTTAATTACATGCAGTATTTACCTAGCAAATTTATGAGAACAGACTTCATGTGAGATTTCTTGTGGTCCTTGAGCCAGTGTACATACAAGAGTGCAAGATCAGCTTTTTTAATCTTACCTTGGCCCTTGACTCAGAGAACCAAACAGAACCAGGAAGTGCAAAGGAACAAGAAAATAGGAAATAGTTTTTGAGCTTTTGACAAGTTTACTTCTCCTTCAGTTTGAATTCTGGGCAATGGTTCAGATCACCTCTTATTTTATCCAAATTTGGAGGCCAAACCTCTGCTAGTTTTGTTCAACCTCTGCCCTGTCGTCCTATCCCACAGTCACCAATTCACACGCTACCTGAGAATCTATTTTGACAGCTGTATTATCCCAACAGGAAAACACATTACACATATGTGATAATTTCAGACTCAGTAAATGCAGGCCCCTCTCTTACCTCAGTATGCCTCCCCTTCCATACAGTTACACTTGTACAGGCTAAACATAGGAAAGGCTCTGAATCCTCAACTCTTCATTTTATTCCCCTTTTAATCATGCATAGTACATACACTCATCAGTGTAGAAACAAACTGAAGACAGTGTATCTAATTATTTTTGTATGTTGCTTAAACTCTTAATATATTGCCTTGGGTGCATCTTGGAGTCAGTGAAAGGAAGTAAAAAAAAATAATAGGCTTTTCCTTTTGGAAATATCTTCCAAAGGTTTTAGACAGCTTTTGGTGTAAAACAGAAAGATGTTATTGCAAAAGTGGTGGGAAGTGAGGTGGGATTTTAATTTACTTTCATGTTTTTTCCCCACTAAGTTCAATCTAAGGTGAAACATCGTGTTGATGTCAAATTTTGCTTCAAGCGAAACAATAGAGGAGCTCTAAAATTAATGTAGGTGTCCAGTCAGAGGCCTTATACAGCCATTAACGGCAGTGGCAGCTTGAGATAATGCATTATAAGCATGAAAAATTCAACAGTAATTGCTGTGTTCTGATGTCTCTCCCTTTTTCTTACTTTGTTTTCTACAGAATCTGCTACACATTCCCAAACTGGTCTTTCTGCTAGTTTACCCCACAGAAATGCACTGGATCTGGATCATTATGACTAATGAAATTGCTGAGAAGCTATTTTTTTTTTTTGTCAAAGTATAATGCCACTCTAGAACTTTCACCACACATTAGGATTGTGTAACAAGGGCTTATGGTTGCCTGAGGCATAACTTTGATTCAGCATCTCTCCATCTTTAGCCACCCAGTTCAATACAATTTTGTAAGACGAGCTGAATGCTAAAAATCAGTGCTACTGAGCGACGAATGACATTTTATAGCTTTACATTGTAAAATTGTTACATCTTTTGTTATTATCTATTGACTTGCAAAAAAATAAAAAAGGTCTCTGAGCCCATTTAAGAACATAAAAACAAATTTAACAGCGCTAAGGCATGGAGTGTTGAATTAAAATGAGCTGTTGTTCATGCTGTTCTCTAAATTCCACTGTAAATTTGTAATCCACATTATGATTTAAGATTCAAACCTGTGGACACAATTACAGTTGACCAGTAGGCTTTTTATCTGACAAATGACTTGGCTGACTTAGAGATCAGATCTTACAGCCTCCAGAGGACAACATGCTCTTATCCATGAGCTTTCAGCTCTTGGGCATTTCACATACAGTTTTCACAAAAGAAACACCTGCGGTGCATCGATGCTTCATGTAGTGAAATCTTTCGTAAGAGCAAGAAAAATATAACTCTTTTATTCTGAACACAGGTGTACATAAAAATACATTTAATTTCAAGTCAATAGGTTTGCCTCACATCAGCACTTATGGGATTAAATACAGGAATAGTTTGGCTTCCCTAAATGTACTGTTATCAATTCCTGCAATCTCACAAGAAGTTTCAATAAGATTAACTATTATTTTCTCACCTATAAATAAAATATAATCATCTTAAAAATCAATGAAGAGAAAACCATCAGATCCATTAACCTGAATTCCTTCAGGCCAATAGTATGAACTGTGCACTGGATCTTTCCTTTTATTGAGCTATATCTCTTTGTATGGCAACCGTCAGGGAAAAAAAGTCAAATATAAAATCAAAGACTGAGGGCTTTTGCTCTGGAAACCAGGGAGGTAAGGACTAAATATTCTTTTATGCCTGGGGTTAATTTTTTCTCCTTAATTTGCAATCAGACACCATAAAAAAAGATATTGCCCCTGGAAGGAAGCAGCTCTATTATCATCCCAACTATTTTCTGTACTTTTTATCACTTCTAAACCCTTTGTTTTTGAATTCACCTCCACAACCTTGCAATATTATAAACACTTTCACTTGTCTTTGCTGACTGTCAACCAATACCATCTGCTGTTTGGAGCCTTAAAAATAGTAACATATATATGGGTCAAAACTGTAGTCTCTAGATAACCATGTAGCAGATCCAGGTGATTAATTTTTCCACAGCTTTTATCTTACCCGGGAGCAGACTTTCCTGTGTCTTTC
>NW_009923232.1:23539-42841 GCF_000696875.1 Nestor notabilis
TAGTGAACGTTCCTCATAAAATGTGAAATTAACAAAAATGCAATCTTACCAAAAAAATCAGTATTTCATAGACAATCTATGTCAACTAACAGAAGGGGTTGTTAGTCAGCTGCCTTGTTTGAACTTGATCCAAAGGCATTTCTACTCTCTTTCATAAGCAGAAGTGGTTCAAGCCATAAAAATGTGAAAATGGGACAAACCAACAGGGTTCTTTTTTCTGTAAAAGAAAAGAAAAATAGTAACATTAGCTTCTGCTTGCAGTACATCTTTGCAGTGTTACTTCCCTTAGATACCACTTTTCCTGTCTGTGACCTGGGATTCTACTTATACTCCCCCTCGTGACCCAAACATTCAAGCTGCTTCATCCTTAACCATACAGTATAGTTTAAAGAGCTAATTGACAAGATGATATCACATGTCATAGTGATCTATGTCAAACTGAGATTACCCAGAAAACACCAATGTTAAAAAGGCTAGTAAAATTCAAAAAGGAAGCACTGATTTCATTTTTGTCTTGGTATGCATAAATTGCATAAGCATATACACTGTGATAGTCTCTTACACATTTTTTAAAGGCCTACTGCAGAGAACACAAAACATTTACTTAATAATTAAAAAAATCCTTATTTTCTGCTGTTCTTATAATTCCATGTATCCCAGAGGCCTTGTATACAACACACTATTCAAATTCTACTCTAAGGATAAAATTACCTCTTTGACTGTTAGCTTATTACTATAATCCCTAATAATTTTCAATCTTTTCTCATGATAGAAAAGAATAGGTAATAACCCAATTTTACTAACAGAAATGATCAACACAAAGAGCAACATAAAAATACACAACAAATTTCGGTGTTAGCACCTGATATTTTCAACGTATTCAGCATGTGATAGATCCTGATATGTTCAAAGCCCCCATGTACTGAATCTCTGACAGTTTCAAAGGTTTCAAAATAAGCATCCTAAATTGGGCATAACCATTAGTAAAAAAAAACCAAACCCACAAACCAACACTGCTAAAGGTCTGTTTTAAATTACGTGTTAAACAGCCCTTTGCTTGTATGTATTAAAGTCAGGATAAAACCCTAAATCTCTAAAGCAGCATCAAATTGCCTTGATAACAGAAGCTACCTTTTTACTTATGAGCTATCCTAACTCAGTAATTATGTGCTTTTCTTCTTATGAACAGGTAAATCAAAGGTCCTACAAACAATCATATCCCTCGCTACATAGACTTACTTATTTCTCACAACAGATCCATTCTAGTCATTGAAGAGGACAGATTTGGTGGAATAACCTATAATTAAAGATATGTAACAGGATTTAATTGAAGCTTATCTATGCAATCTAATCTGTCATTTCTTAACTTCAAGGTGCATTGAATTGCACTCTTAGTTCTGAGATTTAACCCTTTCATACCTTTCATATGTAATTTCCCACTGGTTTTGCTTCTTTTTTTTTTTTTTTTTTAAGAGTAGTTAACATTGTTTAAATCTTTAGAATTGCCATACATGTCAGCTAACATAGTAGTGGAGAATAATGATAGGTTAACATGTCTTATATAAAATGCAGTAGAAAGAACTGGCTTTGAGACATATTTGATAAAAGCAGAGAGATGTTATGACTAAAGAAAACTAAGTTCCATTCCCCAAGGAAACTCCAGTGCAGTGGCTCTCCAATGCTGATGCACATGTCACTGGTGATCTATTCAGTTTCTAAATAAACTCCATTAAACTATTTTTAAAATATTTTTATGTAATGCATACACACAGAGACACACAAAATCAACTCTATGACCAGAGACATTTATAAACTTGGTGAAAACAAAGTTAACATGCTTTCCACCATATGATGAAAGAACATTACATTAGTATAATGGTAGAATTACTTTCTTGAATATAGCCCTGAGATTTCCAAGAAAACATTACAGAACTCTTTACAGTAAGCTGAGACATGCTGAATGAATTCTATCCTAATGAAAATGTGAGAATATGTTTTGGGTTCTTTCCTAGACATCCTGGAAAGCTATGAGAGGGAACTGAAGGCCCAGTAATTTGCCAATGGGTCTAATTTGAGCCCATAAAACACTTGTTTCATCTTGAATTTCAATTTTTTACTGATTTCTGTGATATATTGCCTCCTAAAAAGGCATCTAATGTACTACAAGAAATAGAACTGTTGTTCATAAAATGATATTTTGTTCTGTATCAAACAAAACAAAGCTCTCATTATTTAAGGACTTAAATCTATCAGATAAGAAAAGTACTCGTCTCATTTGTGTACCTTATTTTTCTTTCTCTGGATCTGGAAGTGTCATATTATAGAAACATTTGCCCCACAACACCAATACACCAATGCAATGTCAACCTAGTTCATTCAGATCAATTACTGAAATTATTCTGGATTCATACTGACACGACTGAAAGCAGATGTGGCTCCTTGTTCCAAAGGATGGCTTCCATTTTATCCTTTTATTCTTAGCTCATTAAATTGGTTACTCAGCCACTGTTTGACTGACATGATCTTGGTTTCTGTCCATTCCTTTACAACTGTAAGAGAGCTCTCAAGATTAGTGTTATTGTTTGTATCTCATTCTTCACATTTTCCTCTTGCTACAACAGCTCTACCCTACTTGATTTCTGTTTCCAAAGCTGATGAAGCTG
Organism: Nestor notabilis; assembly: GCF_000696875.1. Taxonomy (NCBI): domain Eukaryota; kingdom Metazoa; phylum Chordata; class Aves; order Psittaciformes; family Psittacidae; genus Nestor; species Nestor notabilis. The sequence goes on from NW_009923232.1 coordinate 26,203, forward strand.
CACTGTTGTTCTGAGTTAATGATTTTCTAAAAGGAAAGCATGGACATTTTAAAGTGTTCATGGTATTTATTTACCCAGAGAAAACAATCTCGTAACATATGGTTTGTAGTGATGTCGTGCTGTTTTACCCATTATGCCAGCAGAGTTGACTGAAGCTGAAAAAGATTGAGGGACTCCCCCGAAAATCACATAATAAACAGACTGTCCAGATTAGAAGTTCAAAATAGAGATCCTCTTCCTTGAATCTGTCTGTAACCCCTGGACCATATGGTTTTCTTTCTCAACAGTACTTAAGTTAGTTGTTTCTGGATTTTCTCTGTTTTCTTCTCTTTGTCGAATGATTTTTCTTTTTTTTTTTCCCCCACAGAGAACCACTAGTGAAATGAAACTGTGCTGAAATGTGCTCTTTGGACCTAAAATTATGTGTGCTGAACAGAATCAAAAGCATTTTATTTAACAGTGGCATAAAGTAAAATAAATGTCTCGTTGTTAAGTAGCATGAATAAACAAAATCACTTTTTTTTTTTATATTTCACAATTCACAATTGCTTGAAAATATGTACATTATTATCTTCTTTCAAGCAAATTCAGATGCTCTATATTTAGAATGTTACAAGGCATTCTTCCTCACAAGAGGAGTGTCCTGATCCTTCAGTTAGATTTCTACAGTGAAAAGGGACTGATGACTACTTAGATGGGAGGCAGGGAGCGAGTAGTAATTTTAATCTGATTTTATTTCTAATTCTTTCAAATGCTTATAATGGTTGTTCTCAAATTAAAATTCTATTTTCTAAAACAAGATTAATTCCTATCAAGGCAAAGGTAAGACAGAAACATAAACTTTCATACTCAATTACAGTTATGTGTTAATACATTGAAAAATTCTTTCTTATTAAAATCAGAACCAGTAGAAACAAAGTGCTTTATTTTCTTATGTCCTGCCAATTATACTAATTAGTTTTACTGAAAAAAAAATATTCAGAGATATAGCAAACTATTTTTAATTTGATTGTAACAGGACCTACACACAAGAAAGCTCTAAAAAAAGTATTAGTTTATGTAATTTCTGTTACTCTCTGCCACCTGACAATAGTAAAAATGTGAAATAAAAGACCTCCATTAGCAATTATACCAAAATACCAGTTTTTTACAAAATTCCTTTTCTTCCCCCTACAGCCTTAGAGACAAGGTGCAAGGAAAGCTGTGATTAGAAAGAGTAATACAAATACTTTTTCCTTCGCATGACCATGCATATGTATTTGTGGATATGCACACTATATTGTCTGATGCCTGTAGCATAGCACACCTCATAGCTAATGACAGGATTCATCTAACATTCTGTTTAAGTGAAAGTATCAAATCAGGAATATATATTCACACAAGAAATGGAATTTAAAATGTTATTTGGTTGCTGTTGTAGCTGATATGAGAGATGAAATTTTGATTGGATGGATAGAAAGCTTAGAACTTCTTGTATCTTCAAAAGATGGGATAAAATAAGAATTCTACTGACTTAATCCAGAATATTCCTTACAAAGACATAAGTAGAAAGAGTCTTTAAGAGTTTGAATATATGTGTGCTTGTACGTATAAAGTGGGAACTGCATTCTGAGATCAAAGGGAAAGAAAAAAGGAAACTGCTCAGATACCTGAAACAAAACATAACACAAAAAAAGGCAGACGGGCTACATAAACAAACAAACAGAAATAGGATTTATACATCTATACTAGAATCTGTAGAAATATATTTTGTACTAGCAATTTTGTAAATATTTTCCCCATTAAAAATTAAAAAAAATTTACAGCAGGCATGTTTTGCAATGGATTCTAAATCTTTTTGTAGTCAGAAAGGTGTTATGAGGATATTGAATACTCTCAAGTCATGAAAAATTTGAGCATCTCCGAGACATGAGACCTATACTTTTATAACAGTGGACATTACAGTAAGCGAAGAGCAATTGGATCTTGAGCTTGACAGAAACTTAAATTCAGCCAAGATTAAGGGAGTGACATAAAATTATCAATCTGTCATTGGAGTTACTGTTGAAGCAACAGTTCTAAAACTGCTGCTGTACAGCTGTAAATAAAGCCAGTACACATTAACATGAAAAAAAAAAAAACCCCAAAAAATTTCTTTAACCACTCAGAAAATATCCTTCATATGTCAAAATAATGGTTTTAAACTAAAGGAGGGTAGGTTCAGACTAGATATAAGGAAGACATTTTTTACAATACAGGTTGTGAAACACAGGAACAGGTTGCCCTGAGAGGTGGCAGATACCCCATCCCTGGAAACATTCAAGATCAGGTTGGACAGAGCTCTGAGAAACCTGATCTAGCTGAAAATGTCCCTGCTCATTGCAGAGGGAGGTGGACTAAATGACCTTTAATAGTCTTTTACAACACAAACCATTCCATGATTCTACTATTAATCTCTGCACTTGTCATCTTAGTATTATTTAACAAGTTCAGATACTAAGATTATAATTAGGAACAGCACTGCAGGCACATTTACTTCTTCCTGCAGATCCATATATATTGCCAATAACTATTAAGATAATAAAGATGCTAAATACCTTGGGATCTATTCCACCAGCATGCCTCAGCAACCAGAGCTTCATTTGACACACCTGTTACATTTACTGCTGATCCTTCAACATGTTTCCCCTCCATATAAAAGAACACAGCCTAAAATGTTGATTATTTTTATTTCTACATCACCAAATGTGTTTTTTCGCAAAAACATGAAAGGGACATTGATACAAAATGAAGAGAAGGCGGTGGAAAAGATAGACAGGAGATCAAACAGATGAGAAGAATGCTTGCAAACTTTGAAAAAAAAATAAATGCTTCAGATTGCAGGTGCTCCTTACAAATCATTTGGTTATACTTCTATTGCATTTAAAGCATTTTTTTTCAGCTAGGGACTTTTTTTTATTTTTTGTTTTCTTAGTTTCTAAATTAACCAGAAATATAGCATGTATTGGGCTAAACAAGTTGAGTCATCCATTTGAAAATTCTTCTGATGCCTTCTTCAAACATAAAGACACCACTTAGATATTTCAAATATTGCAAAACCTATTTCATCAATACTGATCCAACCTTCAACCGAATTTAGTCATCCACTTCCTAAAAATCAGAAAATTACCTCCATTGATAAAAGTAAAAAGACTTGGGGACACGAAATATCACTAGTTTCCACAGAAACTTCTGCAAATCCATTCTTGAATCTTTGTTATTTGCAATAACAGTTGGGAAAATAGAAGGGGGACAATTTTCGTTGTTGCTCAGCCACTTTCATTTTACAATACATGTTTTCTTTTCCTCAGATTGGTCAACATTTTGTAATGAGAAATACATGTGTTCTGACTTCTTCCAATAGTTTCATGTCCTTCTTATGCTGAGGACACCAGAACTGTACCCAGTACTCCAAGCAAGGTCTCACAAGAGCAGAGTAAAGGGACAGGATTACCTCCTTTGACCTGCTGGTGACGTTTCTTTTGATGCAGCCCAGGATAAGGTTGGCTTTCTGGGCTGTGAGCGCACACTGAAGCCAGCTCATGTTCAGTTTCTTACCAAACAACACCCCCAAGTCTTTCTCCACAGGGCTCCTCTGAATCAGTTATCTGCCCAAGAGACTGGGATCCCAAGAGTGCCTGGGATTGCCCCAACCCAGGTGTAGGACCTTGCACTTGTCTTGGTTAAACTTCATGAGGTTGGCATCGGCCCACCTCACAAGCGTGTCCAGGTCCCTCTGTATGGCATCCCTTCCCTCCAGCGTATCAACCAATCCACACAGCTTGGTGTTGTCAGCAAACTTGCTGAGGGCGCACTCAATCCCATTGTCCATGTCACTGACAAAGATGTTGAACAATATGGGTCCCAACACTGATCCCTGAGGGACACCACTCGTTACTAGTTTATAACTGGACATTGAGCCGTTGACCACAACTCTTTGCGTGTGCCCATCCAGCCAGTTCTTTATCCACTGAGTGGCCCATCCACCAAATCAATGTCTCTCCAATTTAGATCACTATATCTAATATCAAACTGCAGCATCGCTTGAAATAGCTAATTTTAAAATTCTTTAAAATCTAAGATTAAAATGCCCTCAGTCAAAACCACTATTGGTTCTCTTAGCTCAATAACTAGAAAAATTAGGAAAATTGAGAAGGAATATAAAACAGTACCTTGGCAAATATGCTACATTACAGTAACTTCCCAAATAATTTGGGATATAGTAAAACAAATTAATAAATACATTTCTTCATGAAGATGACCCTAAAAAATTACATGACGGCCATATCCAAAGTGAACATAAAGTAACATTCAAAGGCAGACCCACTTATGTGGCTATAAATACTGTGATATTCCTCAGGACTGTTGATCATAGAATCACAGAATGATAGAATGATAGAATCATAGAATAGTTAGGGTTGGAAAGGACCTTAAGATCATCTAGTTCCAACCTCCCTGCCATGAGCAGGGACACCACACACTAAACCATGTCACCCAAGGCTCTGTGCAACCTGGTCTTGAACACAGCCAGGGATGGAGCATTCACAGCTTCCTTGGGTATCCATTCCAGTGCCTCACCACCCTCACTGTAAAGAACTTCTTCCTTAGATCTAACCTGAACTTCCCCTGTTTAAGTTTGAACCCATCACCCCTTTCCCTCCCACTATAGCCCCTAACGAAGAGTCCCTCCCCAACATCCTTGTAGGCCCCCTTCAGATACTGGAAGGCTGCTATAAGGTCTCCACGCAGCCTTCTCTTCTCCAGGCTGAACAGCCCCAACTCTCTCAGCCTGTCTTCATATGGGAGGTGCTCCAGTCCTCTTATCATCCTCGTGGCCCTCCTCTGGACTTGCTCCAACAGCTCCATGTCCTCCTTATGTTGAGGACACCAGAACTGCACTCAATACTCCAAGTGAGGTCTCACGAGAGCAGAGTAGAGGGGCAGGATAACCTTCTTCGACCTGCTGGTCACGTTTCTTTTGATGCAGCCCAGGATACGGTTGGCTTTCTGGGCTCTGGGCGCATACCGAAGCCGGCTCATGTCAAGCTTCTCATCAACCACCACCCTCAAGTCCTTCTCCGCAGGACTGCTCTGAATATAGGCTATGTTACACATCTAGAAATATTAGTCACCAGCAGTAGTACAAGAATGTGTGGAAATTTTTGGCTGAGTTTTTGCTAAAATGGGACAATAAAAAATCATCAAAGCCAAACAGTCTACAGTTTTTGTCTAGGCACCACAATGTACAAATCAAAAATTCCAGATCTTGGCTTTATAACCTGAAATTCCTTTGATTTACAATTAAATACTATGAAATGTGTTTAAACATCAGCTGGAAATGAAGAGGAATTACAATTAGGAACTCCGTTTTTTATCTTTCGGGTCAATCTAGATTATTTTTTCTGATATTAGATGTGAAACAGGATATTTGAAATGGTTTAATCTTGTTTATGCTGTTGGGATATAAGATCTGTTCATATAAAAAATAGTAAAAGATTGTACACTTTTTCTATTTCCTTCGCAATTTTATGCTGGCACTTCTATGAAATGCGACACAATAATTAATTTGCTTCCACGATAAAATAAAAGCACAAGATTTCTACACTGCAAAAATGCATTTATAATATCAGCATAGAATTATAACAGAATGTGCAGCATGAAATAATGAAATAAATTCAAAATTGTGTTATAAATGTGTCCTGGGTTCAGCTACATCAATCATTTTTTCTCCTTCTTAGTAGCTGGTGCAGTGCTGTGTTTTTTGACTTTCAGTCTGGGAACAACGCTGATAACACCGATGTTTTTAGTTGTTGCTAAGTAATGGTTACTCTGACCAAGGACTTTCTCAGTCTCATGCTTTGCCAGGGAGGAGGGGAAGCCAGGAGGAAGCAGAGACGGGACACCTGACCCAAACTGGCCAAAGGGCTATTCCATACCACAGCACGTCATGCCCAGTATATAAACTGGGGGGAGTTACCCGGAAGGCCCAGACCGCTGCTCGCATCAGGCTGGGTATCGGTCGGCGGGTGGTGAGTGGTTGTGTCCTCTCCCCTTGTTATTCCTCTTATCATTATTATTAGTAGCAGTAGTGGTTTGTATTATACCTTAGTTACTGGAGAGCTGTTATCTCAACCTGTGGGAGTTACATTTCTCTGATTCCCCTCCCCATCCCTCCGGGAGCAGGGGGAGGAAGGAAGTGGGGGGGTGAGCAAGCGTCTGCGTGGTTCCAAGTTGCCGGCTGGGCTTAAACCATGACAAAATGTAATTTAAATTATTACTTGCCTGCATAAAAAGATACAAGTTTCATTACTAAAGCTGTTATATTATTGTGCGGCTATGTATATTGACACAGCATAATTTTATCATTAACAATAGTAAGCCAAAATTTAATTTTATAACATATTTTCCTATTGGCAGGAGTCTCAAAATTCTACTGTAGTACAAATTCTAGCATGTGACTTCCATTCAGTGAATACTCTATCATTAGTGTTCCTTTTTATCCTTTCTGTGTGCAAAACTTCATGGATGTTTATAAAACTATACTGACAAGGCATGATGGAAACAAGACAACGTCAAATACTTGTTTCTGATGTGACACCCAACTCTTCATGCCAGAAACAATTTTTCTTCAGAGCTACTGAAACAACATATTACAGTCAAATAAAGTCTTTGGTAAATGCTTAATAGTGACTGCAGTGATTCTTTGTGATACACTTCTAGTTCACTTGTGGAAGAGCTGCTATATTTATCATTTCATGAGTTGTCTAGCAGTACTGTGTAAGATAAAATGTCCAGTTCCACAGGCCCAAAAGGAAAGAATAGGAATTTCTGTAATACAAAATTATGGAATAAAAAGCCCTCAATGGATTCTCCTTTTATTGTTAGTTTGGTTTTTTCTACACCAAGAAGTAATTACTGTTTTCCAAATTTTTGGTACCCTCTTCAAAACTTTAATTGGGCAAATTGAGAATGTCTTGAACATTCCTATGAGTTTCTGTCTTTGAACTCTGAAAAATTTTTGGTGCCAGACATATTTTGAGTAAATTACTTCTACAGGGTAATTACGAAGTGCCTTTCACCTATTTTAAATATAAAGACTATAACCTTCAAGGTCTTCTTTACTGTCTCTACAATTGAGATTTTCACTGAGATCATTTAGACCAGGATTAGGTCCTAAGCTTTGGATCTTACTTACAACTTCCGCAGAACAGTTTTGCATCACATCTCTGGATCCAGAACAACGGTTACTAGTATATAATAGGTCATGAAAATTCCTGAAGGTACAAGTGTATGAGCTGTTCTTAAAACTAAAGGTCCTCACTCTCTATGTTCTCATAATAGTTTGTGACAGTAGGGCGTGTATGCTGATGCAAGAAATATAGTTCCTGATTTGCATTAATGTAGAGGAAAAGACAACAGGCTCCCTGGAACATCTACCTGTTTAAAATTACTTTCTCTTCCATTGTCATATGAAACAAGGAAATGCATGGGAAGGTGAGGGAGAGGATATGGATAGGACATTAATGGAAAAATTTCAAGAAATATCTTCCTTTAATTAGAAAGATTTGGTTGGTTCTCATTTCACTAGTTCCCTTACTGGGACAGGTAATTTACAACAGTGAAGATGGTGTAAGGTTTGATAACTCCAGTCACAACCATGAGCAGTGACCCAACTGTTAGCTTTCAGTGTGGGCCGTCTTGAGATTTTCATGATACACCAGGGAAAATAGCATAGTATTTGTGGGTGAAAATCCTGATCTTAAAAAGGTCTGGAGGAAACATGTATTCTATGTTTTGTATTAGAATGCATACATATATGTGCATATCACACCAGGAAAAAAAGCCAACCTGAAATATTTGTGTTGTGGAAGAAGAGTTATTGAACAATGACAGTGGAACACAGTCTACTAAGAGATACATAGATTTCTTTTCAAGAAAAAAGAGAGAAAATCCTCTATGCAAAAAAATTACAGTGATAAACAACGTCAATGTTATCGAATATGTATACTTCATATAAAGCTTTCTATCTGATTCAGTCTGATAGCAATAAGTGGCTTTGGCACAAATACAGGTAGTTTTTCTGTCAACTCCATGCATTCTGTATGTAATTAATCTTGTATTAGCGTTCTTCCTATGTAAATCTCACAAAATTACTATTTAAAGCAATCCAAATCCCAAACAAATGGCAGTATATTGGTATTTAAGTTAAAATTTCAATTGATATAAGCAAGGATTCAAGCTCTTAGAACTTTCCAGAAAAAAAAAAATATTCCTAACTGTAGCAGTGGTGTTGCTCTGAAGTTTCCCCATGTTTATTTATAATTAGATGTCATTCTTTGCAGCAAGGAAACAAAGAAGGTTAATGTATAGATGTAATTTAGCAGACTCTTACAGCTTACTCCCCTGTAATTCCCTGGGCTTGTTTATTGCATGTCTGCATTTGTTATTTCCTCTCCATCTTTCTGCTGCTGCTGAAGTTAACAGAACAGAGCTCAGTTGTCAGTCCCAGTAGTGAACCAGTCTTTGCCATATGCCTCTATTTAAACTTTAAAGTCAATAGACAATCTTTGCCTGACTTAATTAAGGACATCAGTAATTTTTTTTCCAGTGATCTTCACTTTTTTAATTTTTTATTTTTTTTTTTCCTGCTATATCAGCCATGGGCAAATTATACAGAAAAAAACACAGAAACATCCCTTGAACTAAAACAAAATTAATTTTTCCTAGAAACATTTTTAGGCTTCTCTTTTCATGTGGCAAACATTCATCCTCTTCATTTAAATAGGTCTTCTGACCAGCTTTCCATAAAGTCTATTGGCATTAATCTGTCACACAAAGGAAATATTTCTGGCAGCATGAAAGCAGAAGGGTGAAGGGATACATTGCACAATGTGATAAATTCACTTGCCAGTCATACAATGCAATATATGTCCAAACTGCATTGTTTGTTCTGTGTCAGGTCTCTACATACACAGGCTCACAAAAAAAGCAGTGAATGAAAAGCATAATGCCATCAAGTGCACCTGTTCAGACAATATAGCTTTATACTATAAAATCATAGAATCATATAGAATCATAGAATCAGCTAGGTTGGAAAAGACCTTTAAGATTATCAAGTCCAACCTTTATCCCAGGACTGCCAAGTCCACCACTAACCCATGTCACTAAGGGATTCATCTGCACTTCCATGGACGGGGATTCCACCACTTCCCTGGGCAGCCTGTTCCAATGCCTGACCACCCTTTCAGTGAAGAATTTTTTTCCTAATATCCAGTCTAAAGCTCCCCTGGTGCAGCCTGAAGACATTACCTCTCGTCCTATCATTTGTTATTTAGGAGAAGAGACCAGCCACCTCCTCACTCCATCCTCCTTTCAGGTAGTTGCACATAATATATTGAGGGCTGTATGGCTTTTAGATGTTAAAGGCAAAGTTGGAGAATGTTTCCTTTCTATTTATACAAGCACTCTGCAACTTATCATAACAAGAGTTATGATAGGCTCACAAAATAACAGCAGTACCCATAATATTCTGCTTTTCTGGTATGCTGTTCTTGATTGCAGAATTTCAAACATGCTTAAAGGGAATTTCTCCATTCTAGTGCCTTATAACAATCACACCTGTTTCTATACCATTTCTTTGCAGTTGAAGTTTTCATCACCACTTGAGAACATGGATACTATTTGACCTTCCCTGAACCACCTTATTTACTTACTTCTGACTTGGAATCCATGATGATTTTTGATTCTACTAATCTGTTTTTCACACAGGTGTTTCTCATTGCATTTCCATTTAAGAATATCAGCAGTGCTTTAGTAATAGTGACTTTGTTCAGCCAAACAGTTTGTGACAGCTCATGTACGGAATTTTTTTTTCTTTACATAAAGCCCCATCAGTGATGCCTGCTCAAAAGCACACCTGGAAAAGCATATGGTTTTGATCTTTAAATATATCTATGCAAGCCAAATGAAAAAGATAAGCTTAAATCTAAGAGATAGCTGTGCACATCCAGACTACAAGTTCTGTTTTGAACTTTCAAAAAGTGTTTAGTTTTTGGAATGTTCTTAGTGATGATAAAACATCATTTTTTAAAAAGTATGAAAATAAAGTTCAACATTAAATTTTCTACTCACTATGTTAACAAGCATTTTAGAAAAAATGCTTCTAGATGCTATTTCAAGTGCTTTTATTGAAAAGTTTTTAAATAATATACTATACAGAGAGCCACCAACAAAAAAAAAACAAACTTACAAACTTCAAGGCGTATAGCTGAATGGGGTTTTTACACCATGTAATTTTAGAGTTCAACATAAACTGAGTTTTTCCACATTACTAACAGTGGTGACTAGTTCAATCCAAGCAACTGGAACCATGGAGATTTCAAAAGAAATGTAATAGGCAGTTTCCAGACTGCTTCCAAGTCTTGCAGGTTTTTGCATAACAACAAGAGAGAACTCTTTCCTTTTAACCAGAAGTTATCATTATAATTTTCATAATAATAAGCCAACTGTCAACCAGTGAACAGTAATTAGCGGAAGTTGGGCCTAGGTGAACCATTTTCAATTTTCAGGGGCTTAGAGATTTTGGTCTCAATGCACATATTTAAACCTATTCTTACAATTATTGTGCTATACCAAATCAATAGCCCAAGCCTATTCATCAGTTCAAATCAAAATTTACCTGGCAGTGTTTGAGATAATGATGGTTAATGATACTTTGAAGTACAAGAGAGTTAAACTTGAAGTCAACAGCCGGCAATCCTGAAATTTATTAAGAAAACTTTAAAATTTTGCTGTTCTTGAATCTGAAACTTAACCCTAATTCTGCCTGAGATCATACAGTATGTTTAAAAACAATGAGATGGGATTGTGCTGGTTTTGCATGGCAATTGGCAGATTCTGATGCAGGCAGTATTTCAATATTTTAAAATATGTCACCTGTCTGTAATTAGCACCAGCCTCTCATTGTGATTTTAAATATCCCTTCTTTCCCTGGCCTTGAAAAACCTTTGGATGAAATTAAGACCACAATTTCATAATAATCAATCAAATAATAATTTGTAACGCTACAAACATTTTTTGTCCAAGAATTTAAAGTGCTTTGCAAGCCCTAATGAGTTAAGGATTGCAAAACTTGATAAGGCATCCCCATTTCACAAGAGAAGGAATGAAGGCAGTAGATAAGTACACTAGACTTACAGTAAATCAGAGGCATAAGATAAAACAGAATCTAGATTTTTCCATATTTCAATCCTCCTTTTTTCAGAAAATAAACCCTTTCTGCCTCTTTCTTTTCTGTTTTATTTTTCTATTTCATGTCACAAGTACTGAAGATCACTGCACGATCTGCGTATAACAGCCCTTCTTTTAGAGAGACAGATACCAAATGTTGTTTTATATTAGTGGCAGAATTTACTATAATAGCTTTTCTTACTAATATGAAAAAAGTTTCCAATAAATTTTAAAAGCAATTTCTTGTACATGGAGGGACAGTTTAGCTTATTCTGTCACTTACCGATGGTACACAGGCTGCTTGAAGATCCAGCCCAATAAAAGCCACATTGCCTTCAGAATCAAAAAAACTACTGATGGCAGAGAGCTGCTATTTTGGAAACTATCATCTTCTCAACTTTCTAAAGTTTCAAGAGCTCTATCTTCTAACTACAAAAGCCATCTCAAAGTAACAAAATGTTTCTTCCAGTTTACAAACGCCAATATGCTTTGGTAAAGGAAAATCAAAATTAAAGTTCCTAGAGTTCTACCACAAAAAAGTAGAAGGGGAGAAAACAAACACAGGAAATTAATTTGGATTAGTCAGATTTTACAACTACTGTGTGACTGACTTCTAGCATGCCAGATATTTCCCCAGTTGACTTCAATGAAAGACAAAGATAGCCCTTGAAAAAAAGAAATCCAAAGACTACACTATTTACATATGGAACTTTACAAATAATATTCTAGTGCTTTAAAAAAAAATGTCTCTTGTGTATTTATTTTTTGACGCAATATCAGATAGCATGTTAAAGTCAGAAAGCACAAAAGATTAATTACCTCTTTAACAAAATCCACAGATTTCTTCATACCAGTGCTGTACTACACAGTTAAGACCAAACAAGAACAGTGGAGAATCCATTCTGCACTACAACACATATCCAGAAAGCACTGACTAATGTGTTGTTGGTTTAAAAAAACAATTGTATTCATTAACAGCTTTTCGCTTAGTATGGCCTGTGTATATGACACTCAAACAGTCAGCTGTCATATGAGGTGATGGGAGCTGACGGTTTGGAATTTTAAAGTTTGACTCCCTTTAAATGTACTAAATGAACAAGAGCTGTCTAATTTAGGTTGAAATGAACCCAACAAAAAAGTCACTGTGACTATGCAAGATTTCATTCTACCTTTTCAAGTTTAACATGCATAGTAAATATTCAGTGCTTTTCAGCTAGGTACTCAGTTAATTCTGTGACTAAGAAAGATTTCATTAGGTAGGCTTCAGGCAACAGTGAACTACAACTATTTTCTGAAACTCATGGTTTATGATCCATATCCAATGATGAAAGGTGTATAAACTCTTTTATAGTCTTTAATTGCATAAACTTTACATGATAGTCTTACATTAACTTGTGAATATTTTTGCTACAAGGTGTAGGAAAAAAAGTATAAACAGAAGTTACCCCAGCTCTTACACAAACAGAATATGGAAGTCTTCAGCCTAACTTGTTCAATACTTACATTCTTTAACTTTTTACTTTTCTATAAATGCAGGGAAATAGGGTTTTTAAAAAAATCCAGTAATCACTGCTCAATTGCCTAAGCTCATGCTGCCTAGTTAGCACTCTCTATGTTCCATCTCAATGTGAATTGTTCCTAACTCTGTCAAACTTTTTTATCTCATAGCTGTGGCTTATACTGGTGTATTAAGAAATAGCTTCCTATACCCTAAGTGCTGTATGCATGACTTATGTGGGGGCTGCCTCTCAATTTTAAGATCTAGACACATTAATGGTGTGCTTGGTAGTTACCCAATCCTGAAATCAAAAGAAGTAGCAAGACATAACACTACAAGATGTTTGTGTTTAGTGCTCAACAGAGAGCTTTATTCTGAGTCTCAGACTTGCTAGCACTTTTACCTTTTTCACAGTGTTAATAAAACATGAGCTACTGCTGGAAAGGTAAACTGTTTAATACATGGAAATCCAACAGAGGTTCATATACATATAGTCAGGTATCTTTGGGCAGAAAAGAGTGGCTTATGAACTGGTATAGAGCACATGCTTCAGGAAAGGAGGAGGAAACATTTGAAGCCACAGATCTTAGTCCTGTGGAAATACTGAACACTGTAATATGAAGCAAGATTTTGTACTCCCCATAGAATACTCCCTCTGTAGAATATATGGGAAATCCCCTATACCTAGACAGTAGAAACAGTTTATTCCTAGTTATACCATAACTGTGATTAATGAAGATGAGTTTTGTTGTGTGATTCCATAACAGGTATTCTTTTCACACTTTGCCTGTATAACCAAGCGAAAACATAGTCTGACATTTTTTAAGATGGTGTTGAAGCATTTTTTTCAGTATAAAACATATAACAATTCATAATGGATAGGGTATGAGGATTTTGTTATTTTGAAAAGATTTTATTAGTTCTTATGGCTGAGAAATAACAGGAGTATATAACCAGGACACAGGACATCAATTAAGGATTCTTTGTAAATGTGCATATAAAATCTTGATTGCGAGAGAGTATATTAAGACTTTATTCTTACATTTTAAAATTTGTTAATCATGATTAGAAGTCCTTAAAATCAAGGAGTTCTACAATGTAACATTTGCAGGGATCACCAGCTCCAGAGTAAAGGGTCACTTGCACCTCTAAGGGAGAATGAATTCTGTCTCCATGCTTCCAGTTGGCCTTAAATAACAGACAGAAAGCCTAGGATTGAAAATTATTTGTTGTTGGCTTAGGCAGCCATGATGTTTATGGCTGTTTATTTCTGCTCCTCATGCTATGCTAGGATATTTTTTGATTAGTTTAAAGTTTTGTAGATAATTGTATCAAGAAATGAATTGCGTAAATTTTCATGGTTATTTGTTTTGCTCAGTTGTATTGAAAAAACAACACAAACCACAGATACTCAGATTAAATAGAGCTCTCTCCTACTGAGAAATGGCTGCTAGGATTTTCTTTCTTTCATGTTTTGCAGTTCTGCCTATTCTGACTACCAGCATAGCTTTAATTTCAAAAAACTTACCAAATTATGGAGTCTACATCAAAGAGAACCTAGACTCAAGTAATTTCAAGTTTTACAGTAATTTTGTAAAAGAAATTATGTAAACTTTTACAAACCCCAAAAATGTTCTTAATTTTGGTTATATATACTTTCAGCATACTGTGCTTTTATAGGTCTTCAGCCAGCCAAATAAATAATCTCCATCTCACAAAGATGTCTTTAGTATCAACTATCATAATATTACTAAGTATGACAATAAAAGCATGTTTGTTTGGAGTATTATTTGAAATAAACGTGCCTCAGTATTCCACATAAGACCAATGTGTTATACTTATAATGTAACTCTTGTGTTACACTAGAAAACTTAGATATTTTGGTTAGCTACAATATAATTTAAATCTTTTCAGCACATTAACCACTTGTTTTTTACAACTCTGACTTAATCTACACCTAGAGGATTATACACTCTGTTGTTAGGACTGGTTATTGATTCTTCTATTAAATTTCTGCCAATAAAAATGTTTTTAAAGAATTGTATGTATGAATGTATGCAGTTTAACCATTGTTGATTTCTATTTTCAGCATGTAGTAAAACAGATGGAGGTGGCTCACTTGCTAAATGTTTTAGTTAATCATTTTCTGTAATTAAAAGATCTCTGATGATTCAGGAAATGAAGATGTGCAATAAACTTAAGGAAATTGAACAGTCAATAACTGGAATAGATGACAGTAGTTAACTACTGCATGGAGAGTTAAAAATTCCCACATGCTATCTAATAGTATGCCTCTCCATCCTTTGTCTCTGCTAAAGTAGTGGGCATCTACAATGTGTTGAGGATGAATAGGTCCATAAAAGCAAGTGTATTTTGGGCCTCTCTAGTCCATGGTAGGCTGAAGCAGATTTAGGATTCAACTATAATTGCAGAATTTTTTTTCTGCTACTATCAGACCCTTCCCTGCATACGCAATTTATAAACATAGGTCATGATCTTAAGGTCCTTTCCAACTCTAACTATTCTATGATTCTAAGAGAGGCCTTACTAGGAACACTCTCATCCTAAATTACTGACACCATTCACATCCCTCCCCCAGAAAAAAGGAGGGCTACCAAAGTGCTGTCCTGCAGGATTTCCTGTAGTTCATGTATAGTAGGGAAGGAATTGGAAAAAGACGAAAGAGTAACATCAGTGGAACACAAGGCAAGTACTCCGGGTCTCCCAGGCATTTCGACATAGTGTCATCAACCAAACAAATTTAAAAGGTTGGAAGGAACGCGCATTAGTCAGGGAGCTATTTAGGAATAAAGTGTCACACTATTTCTTATACATGCTAATCCAGACTTCAGTCTAGGACCAATCTCATTTTATGATTTCTACTTTGTAAAATGCCAATATAAATTTGGATAGGCATTTGTGTTATTTATGCTAATGACTCCACAGTATTTTGTGCAGTTGCTTGACATTAAAACAGAATATTTCTTTCCAAATATATTGTATTTGTGGTAGGAATAATACTAAGGTTTCCATGGACTACTCTAACTTTGCAGTATTAATCAAGGCATATGAAAGCCATCTTGTTTTAATTTCTCTAAATTTTAAAATTCTAATATTCTGTAGACAATATTGGCTTTAGCAGCTCTTTCATTCCTTTCTGCTTTGAAAATATCTACCTATTAAAGAAAATTTAAAAAAAACCCCAAATTGTCATTATTAACAGTGTCAAAAATTGCCATTTATGCAAGTAATATTTACTACAAAAGCTGAAAGAAATGTGAATGAACTAAAGAAATGCATTCCTGGTAACAAACAGAAGAACATGGATATGAACTGTCTTTTCCATAGCTAAATTCTGTTGATTAAGTAACCCTTTGCATAAGCAGTTCATTCATTTAATGATTATAAATGTCTAAAAGATACAGCTACACTGCCTCAGGAATTTCAGGATTCCTGAATAATACAGAAGCCTTCCTAGAACTCAGAAGACACCCTATACTTTCCTGAATATCATTCAGTTCTGCCAGCTTACACATTCACAGGAAGCACAACCTGAACCCAATAGCCAGTTCTAAAATTGCCAGCGAATATCTTCCACTGGAAAGTGCTAATTCATTAGATTATATTCATTCTTAAGATCTAAACAGCATGTATCAAGAATTCTCAAAATAATAATATAGATGTTTTGCTTAGTAGGATAATTTCTTTCTGTAGGACAATGGAAATGTAAGAAATGTGAAACTGTAAGAAATGTTAGTGTTTCAAAACATTCTTTGATCTAATTGGACCCTGGAACACATCCTGAAACACTGAAATTTCTTAACAATTCCACATTTCAAATACCCTTACCAGACATAAGAATGACCAAGAGTCATCATTCCACTGGAATACTCT
>NW_009923232.1:42872-70327 GCF_000696875.1 Nestor notabilis
TACCAAAGCACATTCAGAGAATACATTCTGTGTATACACTGCTTCTAAAGAATGGCCATTATGCTGTGGTGAGCTAATGTTTAATCTGGCTGCATAAACAGCAAATTCCTCTCAACAGTTATAAATTTTTGTTAGAAGTATATTTCTGACAATTTTTTTATACCATGCTTCTTTAGCAGTGCAGTTTAACTGCTAACACAATTGTACAGACTATGGCCTCTTTAGCTTCTACAGTTAGACCTGAAAGGATCTGGGAGTAATTTGGGTTCATTTTGGATATCCTGTTAAGGGATTAGAAATGTATAAACTCCCCAGTTGCCTTGCTGCTTTTATGCGCTCTTCATAAAAGGTTTCAAAACCAGAAGAATACCATATTTGTTATTTCTGGCTCCATTAAACACAATAGTAATTAACATCAGCTATTTAACTTAACTTATTTAATTTAAGCTTGCAAACTACAATATGCTTATGATGTATGGCCCTTTAAACATATGGTTATGGTTATACAAAGCCACCTAATCACCTGCATGAGAGCACTGACACAGAATGCCAAGATTATACAGCCGTGCATCCAAATGGCCCCTAAGTTGTTTAAAGTTGTCTACTCCTCCAGCAAATATTGTGATTTGAAAGCTCTTCCAAGTATTAGATTGTGTAAAGAATCATTTTCAAGAAAGGGAGATGGATTCTGGGTGAACAACCTGTGCCTAGAACAGGTTGTAAATACAACATAAAAGTTATTTTACAACAGATACAAAAAAAAAAAAAAACAAAAAAAAGTGCCCAATGGGCACATTCACTTGGTAATTTTATTTCTATATAAAAAGCTGCAATTAATTACAAACCAGTTTTTATGCAGTTTTTGCTTTCTTTAAATGTGGAGTGAATTCTCCCCATAAACTAATGAACTGAAGTGAAGCCAAATAGAGACCAGCTGGCTGAATTGCTAAGTAATTTTATCCACATGATTGACTTTATGATCCTTTCAATACAGTAACAAGTCTTTATTCTCACAATCAGCATCAACCATAATTCTGAGAGGGAAAGATGATTAAAACGCTAAAGAATACAGAGGAGAGGTTTGTTTGATGTGGTACAGTGCATTCTTGCACAGACGTCTTCTGTATAATAGGTGCTGAATTACAGGTCTTTATAGCCTCCAAAGTAGCACAGTGAATAGCTGCCTCAAAGACATAATAAGCAACCAATGCCTAAATAATCATTACAGATACTCCATTAACAGCATCTAACCGTGTGGCTTTTAACCATACAAATTGTTTTTTGACAGCTTGTAACCTTTCCAAACAGTTTCCTTTGGGCATTACACCACATTCAGATCTAATTTTAACTTTTGCATTGTCTATAATTTATTACATTCTTTGGAGACACATAATGTATTTCAGTGGAATAGATAAATTCAAATAAAAGATTAAAAAAAATCAATTGCTATTTTAATCTATGAAATCATTGTTCTCTGGGAGATAACTAAAATTTGATGAAACATAACAGGGGAAAAAAGGCTAAATGGTCTAGAATTCCTGAGGGTATCTGTTTTACAAGCACTATTTTTTTCCTTAAATTATTTAAAGTAGGGCACAACCAACTGAAAAAAAGAATAAAAGTAAACCCATATATAAATAATATAGAAATCCTTTAAGGCAGTTTCTAAGAGCCACAGACTTTACATAACATAATAAATAATATGCTATAAAAGAGCTCAATGATGTGTTGCTATGGGATAAAAAGCTAAGATGTACAGTAGTATCCTTCTTCCAAAGAGAGCCCAAAATTACAAATCAGTAAAGATACATGACTTATGAAGAGCTACAGGGCAAACTTGTTTTTCAGAAAGTGGTGGAAATGTGTGAAATTAATGTGGGGGATGATGTAACAGTATTAAGTGATCCGTATTGGCTGTCATGGCCATTATCTCACTTCTGGGGAAACCATTTCCAGGAATAATGTACAGTAAATCAGCATGTAGCAGTAATCAGCATAGAAATAACGTAGTTCTGGCAGTCAAAATGTCTCATTTCTTTCAAGACATTCAACTATTTTTTAGGAGATTCAAGTACTTTCCCCAAAGTTTTCAAGACTATGTAACAGGTAAACATGTGTGTCCAACAGACGGAAAAGTGATTTGAAACAACATAAGCATTCACTGCTCACAAAGGTACCCGTTCTTCACAGATGTTATGCAGTGGCTAGTCACATCAAAATTAACCATCATCATTGAAAGAAGTACAAATCAGATGGGCACAGAAATCTACTTAGAATCAACTGAGTAAGTTCCTTCCCATCTATCTCCTGAATTTTTAGTACAGTTTTCATAAACGACAGAGAGGCAGAGTAAATTTTTAAATAAAATGTAGAAATATCCCTCTCAGTATGAACCTAATTCATCATTCTGAAGTCAGTGAAGGTACATCAGCATAAAATTAGAATAAGGTAGTTATGAATCAAGCAGATTCACATCTAACTTGCATCTTACAACTGAGTTATTCCAGACTGTATCTCTGAGTAACTGAAGAAATAATGCCATATTTCTTGGTTATGTATAAGATAATCAACAAGCAGATATTCAGAATAAATGCTGATTAAGAGGTGCCAATAGAAGAAATTATTAGGGCTAATGAAAGTGTGAGATACAAAGACCTAGAAAAATGATATGTATGAGAAAATCTTAGGTATTCTGTTATTTTTTGAGCAGTACTTGGTGCTTTACTAATGCTCCAGTCCTTTTTGGGTTGTGATTTTTCTGTTCGTGTTGTGGGTTTTTTTGTTTTGCTTTGGTTTTTTTGTTTGTTTGTTTTTTTGTTGGGGTTTTTTTTTGGTTATTACGACAAAATTACTTGCAAATTATGGTATTGAAAGTAGAAAAATAATAGACTATTCTGACATTTTCTTAAATATTCCAACCTTTATTTTTGTTTACTTAATAGATATTTAATATCTCAACATGCCCAGTACACAGCTACTGTAAGTATCATAGGCCAGTAATTTGGTCAGTCAGTGTCAAGCTCATAAAAATAATAAACACATCCCTGTCCTAGGCATCTTAAACTTTGGGGACAGGAATCAGTAAAGTCTGACCTATTTCATTATATAAGACAGTTCTAATGAGTGTGGACCAGTTCTAATTGACTTGAGCACCAGTTTGGAGTACTGTATTATATACCCTTCATGATCATCACCAACAGTAGTTAAAGACATTGTACAATTCTCAGTGTAACACAATCATTCTCTCTCAAATACTTCTTCTAGTCCTCTCCCAGCCTTTCAGTCTCAGCATGGAAGCACATCTAACTGCGAGTATTTATTCCAAGGTACACTGCAGTGACACAATCTGGCTGAAATGTGACTAAGTTGAAAAGCCAAGTCAACCAATATTCTAGCTGACCAGAATTAACAGAAAGCAGTATTCTGAAATGCTACAATATGAAAACATTGCATTTGTGTTATATCAAGCAATCACAGTGTAAAATAACTAACTGAATATACAAATTAAAAAAAAAAGGGGGGGGTGGAAGTAAAAATCTTCTGAGTGAGTGCCCTTAATTTATTACTTCTGTCTCGATCTGATTCAAGTACAATTAGTTGGTTTTCTTCAGTTAAGAAGGGCCAGTCTGCTGGTAAGTATGCAGTTAGATGTTATGAGCACAGTCAAAACTATGTTATTCATGCATTCTGGCAAAAATAATAAAAAAATCTTGTTTTTCCCAATTATGCTGCAAGTTTATCCCTTCAAATTGTATCAAACTATTTAAGCCCATTATTTTCTATTTCTACCACCTTCTTTAGGAAGTGAGGCCATATACAGTGGCCAAGCACAGCTAAATACAAATGTCTGTAGACATACACATATGTAAATAAGGCTATGTAAAACGGTAAGAGGCTGGGGTTAGATGCTAGGATTATAGGAAAATTCAGATAGGAAGGTGCATCAGTCCTACTTCATGCTCAAAGAAAAGACCAGCTATAAGAGCAGACCATATTATTCAGGGCTTTATCTAGCCAGATCTTGAAAATTTTCAAGGAAGGGGAAAAAATAACTACTCTGTGCAGCCTGCTACACTGCTTGACACCATGGTGAAAAAGTTTCTCTTTATGTCCAGTCTGAACCTTTCTTGTGTCAGTCTATGCCTGTTGTCTCTCATTCTTAGATAGTGTATTGTGCAAACACTAATAGGCAGGAGCTGGCATGATCCAGATTCATCTGTGTATATAAACTGAAGAACTTTGATGGCAATGCTGAGTCTCAGAATAATTGAAATAAGGGTTAAAGAGATATGAAAACAGCTAGAACTCTGCTTGAACAGAGTCCAATTATCTCCAAACCATTAAGATTTTGTTTAATTTATTTTTAAAATTTTACTGAGTAGGCTGCCTCCCCAGTCCACTCCAATGTTTAGCCATCCTTACTGTACAGGTTTTCTTATGTTACTTAATTACCATTTTAGCCAGTAAGCCACAGCATGCAAACAAAGAAAAACGATATGGCTTTCATTTTTAACTATATAAGCCCATAGTTCCATCCCAGGTAAAACTTTGGTTAAGACAAACTAGACTTCAAGATGACCACAGCTGAAGAATAACAAAGTTTCTGATTTGGTAAAATCAGCCACTTCTGGAATATTACAGGGAGAAGTTACTGTTACAAATACAAAACAACTGCTGAACTCATTTTAGCTCTGATCTAAACTGAGTCTGGATGCCAGCACAGTGATGAATGGCACGATTTTTCCATTGCTTTTGTACTATATATGATATTCTGTTAGCACACTCTGTAGTAATTAAAATGGCTGTAATATACTCCGAAACTAAATTATGTTAAAAATTAATTAAGAGACCAACTTTATACATTTTATCATAAATTTGTGTACATGTACATATAAATATTGCAGCTTGGCTTCTCAAATGATAGAAAACGCCAGTCTTCCACCAGTCTGAAAGCCTACATCAGTAAAATGTCTGGTCCCATTTTAACTCAATTGTGGTATTTACATATTTGTATGTATTTATTTTCTAATCACCACAATTTCAAGAGATTCATTTACAGCAGAAAGACAGCTAATTATGTCAACACATTCAGGCTTTGATTCCTAAAAGTCAGTTACCTACACCTACAAAATACGGATCTAAATAATGTTTCAAAACCTGCAAATTTCATGAGGAACAGCACGTACTTGGCAACCGAAAATCAGGACCTACGAATACTATACACCAGCATTATATTACTAAAACCCATATATTTCAGGGCCCTCCTAGAATAACACCTGTGTTATTTTTTTGTAACTTATTTCTGTCAACTTCTTTTTTGATTTGATCCTTTCCAGTGGACTGTGATTTGCTTAAGTTGAAATGATTTTTAAGAAATGACCCAAATTCAGTTCATTGCTCCTCTTCTGGAAGTTTTTCACTAGTTTTCCATAAAAAAGGAAAAGAATTTAATATAGGACAAAAATAGACACATACAGATTATCTTGACTTTTCCTTATGCATAGTTTTTATTAAAAATAAAATAAAATTAGGTGACTGTTAGGTTACCTAGGGGATAGCAAATTAAACAGTGAATAAACAGTCTTTCACAACAAAGAAAATGATAGAATGCAGATTTTCTCAGGATAACAAGGTATGTGATCTGGCTTCAGTACTTCACCACAACAGTCTAAATTAAGAACAGCAGAGAACAAGTTAGAATCATACACGGTTAGGAAAAAAAAGGGTTTGTTTATAAACCATAAAAAGTGGTATGCTATCAGTTGGAAAGTTACAGTACTCTGAGATCAGTTTAAACAAAGTTTCCCTCACATAGCCCTTCCTTTCTCTGTAAGTCAGCAACATATATGTCTTTTAAAATGAGTTTATTGTCACTTTAACCTTCAGGACTTTCCCCTCCACACACACACACAGACAGTAAGAAGCAAAAAGTACTAGGGGGCTTTATAACTGAAATAGTATGACAAAAAGTATCATGCCAGAAGATGTGCAATCCAAATAGTCTTTGCATTTTGAGTTAATCTTCAGTCTCTTTGAAAACAGATCAAAACAAACACATCTAGCAGGTTGGGGTTTTGGTTTTGATTTTGTTTTAACCAAACAAAAAACACCAGCAGAAAAATCAACCAAACAAAGATGGAACATTTTTAGTAATCAAGGCTTGCTCCAACTCCCATTTAAGGCTAGCAGACTATGGCCATGCATTTCAGCTTTTTGTCTAAGCACTTCTACAGAATTCCAATTAGTAATTCTGTACTAATTGCACAGAATCACAAGTAGTGATTTTTAATTAATTATAATACTCTACTTCCTACAGACATCTTATATTCTGAATATCCCTAGTAAAATCAGTTCTTCCTGCATTATTCAATTCCTGACTTCTCTGAGCCAAAAGCATTGTCTCTTTCTTACTATTGCTAAATTATGACAAATAAAATATTAACCGTGGAGTTTATTAGGACCTAACTGGCCTCAAGCCACTCTTGAAAAGAATAAAAAAAAAAAATAAAAATAAAAAAAAAAAAAGAGAGAAGAGCAGAAAAAAACTGCAGCAAGGAGGTAGATTTAATAGTCTACAGGCAGTAGGCAGATTTCAGCACATTTATCTTCATTTTACTTAAACATTTAAACTATCTGATTTCTAAATGAAGTTCTAAGAATGGTCAACTTAACACTGCCCAATTCAACTGTGCATTTTATTACTTTCCAAACTAATAAAAGAGAGTTATTCCAAAACATGGAGAAAAATACTGAGAATTATAACCCACAATTAAACAGCACCGGAGAGAAACATCTTCCAGTTTTACGTCATTTGTCAGCAACCTACTTTGCTATAATATAAATTCTTTGACAACTCTAAGACCTTTGACAATGCATAAAACACCTCCTTTTTCTTAACTCACAATTTAATAAAACTGCTTACAGGCTTTCCTATCCTTTAAATATCTCCTATCAGTGGCAAAATTTCAGGCTTCCAACAATTGTTAGCAAAAGCTTTACACTTAGCAGTTCAAGTGATTTACATATTAGACAGTAACCATCAATAAATACCTGTAAAAATCACTGAGGATGATTAGATTAAGGAAGGTTATTTTGGATTTAATCTGAACACTCAGAAGACAGATACAGAATACAATGAATTAAAGTTATACTTAAAAAGGAATTCCACATATTCTAAAAAAACCCTAAAAGTAGCATTCACTCTAAGCATATATTCACATAAGAGGAGCAATAGTAAAAACCTGATACAATAGAAAAGCAAAGGTAGGACCTACATAAGAATCAATCACAGTTAGAAAAGAAAACAGTTGGGTTTGATACACTAAAATAGAACCTGGGTATTTGATCCAAAATATTTATTGCAAAAGAAAATCACCTTTAGGGGGAAAAAAATATAACAAAACTGCCTCCCCAATCACTTATTGAGTTGTATAACTCCCCAAATCAATTAAAGGAATAGAATTATTTATGATGACAAGTACATTACAAAATCCAAAGACAGAGCAATTCTAGCTTGTATGTTTCCCATATACTTCTAAACTTGCAGCTTTCTCACAAGGAAATTATGTTTATGGCATGCTGACAGCTATTTTGATCCCAGCAACCTAATCATAAAATTGGGAGCAAAATGGGAATTAGTGATCACATGCAAAGTAAGTATGATGCTGGAAGTATCATGATGCAAGAGGGCGAACACTGGAACAGCCTTCCCAGACAGGCAGTCAATGCCCCAAGCCTATCAGTGAGTAACAGACATTTGGACAATGCCCTTAATAATATGCTTCAACTTTTGGTCAGCTCTGAATTAGTCAGGCAGTTGGACTGACTAATTGGATTGTTCTAAGTCCCTTTCAACTGAAAGTATTCTAGTCTATTCTAGAAGTAGCACCTCAACAAAACTAAGTTCTGTAAATTCTGAATTAAGTCCTTGTGTACTGTGTCAATCTGATGCATTATCTCCTCACATAGCTAACAATTTTTTACTTAAGGACAAAGATGCATTTTTTGAAAGGACAGTCAGAAGACCTGATGCAGTCCATAGGACCAGTATTTGCTAACCGGCTGAAGGTCCTGAATCATAGTTTCCATTGACTGGCAGTACTGTTGTATTCTGAGACCTGGAAGACACCACAAGTATAAAAATACTTATATATAAATATATATAAGCATATATATATATTTATATATATAAGTATACATAAGCATATATAAGAGATGCCACAAGTGTAAGTACTACTGAGGTTCATTAGCCTGAGCCAAACAGAGGCAGATGCTTTTGGCTGCCAGGTCTTACTGAGTCTAATGGAAGCTGGAGACCAGGTACCATTAAGCTGAGAACCATATTTGACTTTTGAGGCTTCAAGTTCAGCACTGAGCTGATGCCAGTTTAAGTCAAAGATCTTCATTAGAGGTCTTTCTGTTTTCACTATATTGTCAAATTCCCATGCATCCTTTGTTGACAAGCTAAACATCTTTACCATCTGCAATATAAGCATTCTTAATATGACTGTAAAACCAAGTGTATGAATGTGCCTAACAACTACAGCTCAAGGAGCGCTGGAAGTGGATCCAAAATTATTTCATGGAGAGTTGTCTCCAGTGTACCTCTACTGCTCTGTTACAATGAACAGTTTAAGTAACACTTAACTTTACTGCAAATAATAACTAGACTGTTACCTAGCTACACAGATGTACAAAATCTAACGTCTCAGGGTACAAAAGAAAAAGAACAGTCAGTACCCAAACTAGCTGAAGTTAATATCCAATCTACAGCCTTAAAATGAAAGTTTACAAAAATACTAGAAGACTAAGAAAATAAATACCAATTCCTTTCTCTTATCTTTTCAAGGTCTTCTATTGTTAATACCTGAAAATACAATCTTCCTGCCTGCCAGCCTGCAATTATATATCAAATGCTACTTGAATGCAGTAAGCATCACATTCCCATAATGATTGATGACAGATGTCCAGTCAGGTTCTTGTTACTGGGGTCTGGAGCAGGGTGGGATCAGCAAAGCAGCTGCCAAAGGCCATAGGCAAAACTGAAGGAAAGAACAATGTAAATTCACAATTAGGGAGTCTCTGGGGTGTGGGAGGAGAATGATTTGTGCCTCTGCAGATTATTGCAAACCTGGTTTTGTTTAGGAGAGAAAAAAGCTTTCTGCACTTTCAAGTTCCTGACCAATTTTTTGTCCCATAACTATTCCTTAGACCCCCTAGGCCACTGTATCAGCTGCCATATGTCTCTTGCATTAGACAGCCTGGACCTTTTCCATCAGCTGCAAGAAACTTTCAACACATTTGGTATAGGCTTTACTCATCAGCTGCTATGAGCCTCTGCCTAATAACTAAGCAATTCCTTCCATTCATGGCTATGCTTTTGTGCTAGATGGGTCTAACACTGTGAAACTGGTCCATGGTGGACCACCCCGATCATCTAGAGTGAGTGTGCACAGCGGGGAGCCAGCAGGGCCACTCCTCCTGGCGCAGGCTGGCCCCCTGCCTCGGGATGAGTTGGCACTTTTTGGCATATAAAAAGCCCGGGGTTCAAGAGAGATTGAGAAGGAGACAGATCCAGCTACCTTTTATGGTTCACAGTGCCTGCGCGGGGACTCCCACTCCTGCCACCCCGTTTCTACACAGTGCACCTCGGAGCTGGCCTCCTGGTCAATGGACAAGTGTGTGGGTCGGAAAGAATTTGTGCCTAATCTGTTCTTTGGTAGCCTTTAGTTATCTCTCTTTCTGGCTTGGTATATCTCTGGATCTTGTAATAAACTTTCTAGCAGTCTAGGGGTGGGGGGTGGCTTATGTTCCTTCTCCACCCGGAATATTTCAATCTCTGGAACAGCTCTTATGTGGACTCTATAGTGAACCTCTCTTAGCAACTAAAGTATCCTTTCACAATATATTATTAAATTAACATTTCTAGCCAGCATAAACCCTGTGACAAGGAAGTCTCAGCCCTTCCCTATTTTTCCCTCACTTCCTGCTCTTGTCCCTCCCTTCTGTGATGCTGTAGGAGAAACTGATATGACTGAAAAGTAGCCTAGAGAAAAAAATAGTAAATCATCAACCAAATAAGTTTCTAAATTTGTTGATTTTATACAGTTTATACCAGCCTGAAATGTTAGCCTTGGGAGTCCCTCTCCCTTGCTCTCTTTTGGGAAATAAACCAGTAGGAAACTGTCCTTACAAGAGAAAACATCATCACAAGGTCAGATGAGCACCAGTGTTAACAAAAAAAAAAAAAAAAAAAAAAAAAGAGAGAGAAGAAAGGAAAGAGTTATACTGCAATCAGGCCAAGGCAGGCGGGATCACAAAAACACTTCCACAACTTGCCTTCAGCTGCAACAGAACTGCTGCTTGGACTTTTTTCCTAGAAATGTTATACTGTAACTTCACTGAAGACCTGGTCTGCTTTAGATTCTGTCACCTGCAAAAGAGACCTTAGGGGCAACACCACAAGGCTCTTGGTGAGGTCTACAATATCTGTCCTAGTTGGACAGTCATGGAATTTGGGTGTACCAATACAAACCGAAAATAATTTTGAGAAAAATATAATCGAGGTTCATTCATTTTAATAATGAAAAATCGTTGTCATAGTTAACTAAAAACTGTACAAATAACTACATTAGATGGGTATTTAGAGAACAATTCATAAACGGAATGTCATTTCCTCTGTAACAAGCAGAAAATACAGAGTGGTCTTTGACGCTGTGACTAAAGTCATATGTTATCAGAAGAGATATAATTAGGATTGAGGCAAAAATGTTAGCAACTAAAAAATCATAACCATTCCATTTACTATAGGAGAGTAATAGGTGAAAAGTAAAGTTTAAATATTCAAAACATTTTTAAAAATAAACATTCATAAGAACAAACCGTTTGAGATTTTACATATTTAAGTTACACTGTTTTTTTTGCACCTGAGCTATAAAAAAACCCCTGATTCTGTTAATAATTAATCGTGAGATTTTAACTACCACTTACCTTTGGCTAATGTACAGTAAAAAGAAAATGTCTACCGTGGGTAGTTTTCTGATGACAGTGAGGGAATAATTATTCTGCTTCTACTGTCATGGTTGAAATCTCAGAGCTCAGGTAAAGATTAAAATGAATTTAGGATACCTTGTAGTTAAAGTTAAAATAATATACCTAGTAATTAAAATAACAAACCACTGCAGAATTACATATAGAATGTGATTCCTTTTGTTTAAGATTTTAGCACCACGTGGGGAAAAAAAATGGCATTTACGTCATCTGTAAAACAGTCCAACAGTGCATCTGTTTTGATACAGAAGATTTATTTGCACAAAATGTAGCTCCTTATTCACTAGAAAAAAAAACTTGGACATAATCAACATCTGAAGGTTTTAATACAAAAGCAAAATATTTATAATGTGAGATTATGTAATTAAAAAAGATGAAGGCAGACAATTAGAAGACTTCTGGCATTTACACAGCCCTTTCTACATAACGTGTTACACATTAATTCACCTTACCTGACAAAGAGCACAACACTAACCAAGACAGACTATCATCATGTAGGAAGAAAAAAAGAAAGGGAATAAAAAGCCATACTCTATGAAAAACAAGTGCTAATTTTAAAATATTGATCTCAAACATGTCTGAAAGTACATAAAGGGAAGGTAGACTTGAAAAGAATTTAATTTCAATTATCTCAAAAGCTAAGCTCCAGAGAAATGAAGACATTATGGTAGAAAACTATCACAAAGGTCTTAGGTTCCCACTGGAGTGCAAAACATTGAACTTACCTCACAATTCATTCATCCCTATGTTAAAATCAAAACAAAACAAAAAACATTGACTGAGATTATTACCAGAAAGCAACTGAATATAGGAAAAGGAACAGAGAAATGTAAAAACACTAACTTCAGTCAGAACAGTAATTAGGATTCCCTTAGGTAAATGCAGGTTTGAATGGACATGTACATTAGCCAAAAGGCCTGGTTAGAGTAAAGACTGACTCTACAGAGCATAAAGGTCTAATATGGTAAATGACAGTAAAAATCACACAAAAAGGTGGTGGAATCATATCTGCTAAACAACCAACCTGAAGAAACATTTGCTAAACTTTAACATTAACAGCTTTCCTCAGTAAAAATGACCCACTAATCAAAGCAAAATATAGGAATTTGTGGAAGAAAGACATCTAAAGAAGTAAGATGTTCAAAGCTAACAGAAGACCCGTAAGAATAAAGGTCTGTGACTGAAGGTCCATAAAGGTATAACAATATTTAGTAAATATGCAGTTACAGCCTGCTTCAACAAAATATTCCAAAAAGTTTAGGTCAAGTAAAACTCATCCCAAACCATCCAGGTTGTGATCTGCCTGACAGTATTGTCGTTTTAGTAAGCAGAAAGACTTTCACAGTAGGATTAATTCCCTACTAAGCATATAACAGGAGGATATTAATATCAGAAATAATTGCCTAATGCTACTTGTTTGAATACTAAGTTTGCAGATTAGTTTACTTTATTTGCCTCTCTCTATTATGACTCTTTGCCAGTGTAACCAAACACTAAAACAACTTTCACATGCTGATGATATCTGCATTACAAGAAACTGCATTAAAAGAAAACTAAGTCTACATTAAAAGAAACTGCATATAACTTCATAATCAAGCACAGACTTTGGTCCTGTATTTTATTTTGGAACTACATCCATTATGTTACTTCCTTTCAAGGAAATTCATCAGTTGGAAAAATCAAAACTTTGAGGTCTTTAAAATATTCAAGGTTGAGAAATGGCAATATTGTATTATTTTCTTAAGTCAACTAGTATTAGGAGATGAAATTTACATCGCTATTATCACAGGCTTTTTTTTTTTTTACCACGTTTACATATTAATTTACAAGCCTGAAGACTTCCTATTGTTTCGTTGATACAGCGTGCCTGCATACAGTAAGAGCTCAATTGTTATTTCAAAAAGTCATTTTTTGAAAACACAAACAGAAGATCTCATTTAAAATAATCACTGTTGGGAAACACAGGCATTAAAGCACATATGTAATATTAAAGACATTAAGGATAATGTAACAGAAATTTTATCATTTACTAAATAGTTGCAATCAATCTGTGAATTGCTTTATTAAAATATCATTGATAAAACAATTAATAAAGTAGTTAATCCCATAAACTATTTGGTTTTCCTAATTTCAAAATGGTCAGCTTTCCACTCCTTCTGAAAATGTTGGCCAAATCACCTACTTCACAATAAAACATACTCATGCCAAGACCAGAAGAGAGAAAATCACTGCTTTTTGTCCTCTCCTTTCCTCCCACTCTCCTTATAAGCTTTTGTTTTCATTATGGTTATGAACATTTATTAATGCTTTCCATCAAACAGTACTAAGCACCTGCCACCTGAATATCCAGGTTTCTCTATGGATAAAATGTGCTTAAGAAATCCTGTAAATAATTATTTAAATACATCCAAAATGTTTGTATGTTCTCAGTGTTTCTTGGACATTATGACAATATATTATATTCACACAGTTCAACTCATAAGTTGACAGACAAGTCCCATTAGACTACATGTTTGCTAAGAAAATCTGTTTTCATCTGTCAAATCTGAACACTACACAATGGCAATGCTGTTTTGTTCCATTGTTTAGTAACTTATATATTTCAGTTGATAGTTTATAATCTTACAAATTCTATTTTGTCAGATAAAAATAAATTCAAATAAAATTAGCCTTCAGATATTAGTTTCTCTCTAAAATACTGCTTACTGCTCTTTTAAACAGAAATTTGTAGACAAACGTAGTATTTGTCTTTTTCATGAATGTACAGAAAAACGTGGTAGTCCCCCTACAGAAGTTTATATTCTATAAAATCAAGGTCTAGCAGAATAGTATTTCTTTATGAACAGAAGTTACATCAAAACATCTAATGATGTACATACCATGTTACTGACTATAAATGTATCCAATAAATAGTCTTGCATGTATTATTCAAAAGATGCAATATGTTTACCTTCATTGCACAAAGGTCAAATAAAGAAAGTAAAGCAGCTTCTTTTTTTTTTTTTTGTCACTTTATTTTAATAAGCTCATTAGTATTTAGCTAGAGTGCTGAGAAGAACATGCAGATTTCCCCTGAAGCTGTTTGACATGTTACTTCAACCCATTTTTCTTAACTTCAATTCCTCCCTTAAGTTAGAAGGAGGAAAACCTGTGACATGCATGTTATGGAATTTTCTAGCACACTCAAGCAAACTGCATTTGCTTTACCTTTCATTCTAGTTTTGCCACATCTGGACTACCAAGCAAAAAAACAGTCTAAAGACTCCTGCTGAGAGAGGAGTTAGTTTTCACAAACACACCAGCCTTTACTTTTAAAATATGTGACTGAGACCAAAATGGTCAGAACATTTTAGTTAACAGCAATTAATAAGAGCAGTGAGAACAGAATACTCAAGAAGTCCCTTAATAATACCTCCAGAGATCTCTAAATTCAGCAAAATCTTTGCTCACTAGTAAATCTGCATCAATAACTAGTTTTTAGTTTGGCCAAGGGAAGATGTTTTGAATTCAACAGACATATTTGATTTTGTTTTAATATAGAGTCACAAAACAAAATTGATCCAACTACTATCTTCCATTTGGAGCAAACAGCATTTCAGAGACTGGGAAGAGATTATAAACTCTGTAAGAAGTATTCATTTGCTACAGTATTTATCCCAGATATGGAGATTTGATTCCGATTCGTTTCTAATTCTCCTCTGCAAGGGAGGTGTGGATGGGGTCCACATCGCCTCATGTTCCTGAGATTGTCCCAGACCTCTATAGGGATGTAGATAATTCTGGGGGATACAAATTTCTCATTTAATTTATCCTGACTCTGTCCTGTTTTCATACAAAGGCAAATGAAGGCATACATAAGCACCAGATCTCTTATTTGCTGTTTTATTTATGTATATGTCTACATAAACTGCCTCAAGCAGTGGAACATGGCGAGACTGAATTGTTCACAAATTTTTTTTGGAACAGAGTTATGGGCAAAGATGGGAAGGATCTGAGACCTAATTCACAGCATAGATTTATGTGCTCTTTCTTAAAAAGTGTGCTAATATTCCTTCATTTTTTGTTGCAGTTGTACAAATTGCTATGGAATACTCGCACGCAAATTTACCTCTAGTAAAAATACTGGTAAATTCTAGTGTCTTCCTGGGAGATGAGATGAAATTCCACAAAATAGAATGGAATCTCCAAGTTCCACATTCAGTTGAATGACATAGCTTCAGTTGCTAAAAGGAAAAGGGTAAGCATTCCCCCAAAATTATACAACTAATTCAAACTAAGTTGACTGAGTAGTTTTGATGTTACCAGAAACAACTTTTTAGCAATTTCCAACAGATCTAGAATTCACTTCAATATTCTTGCCCTGTTCTAACATACAGCAGAACTATATTCTCAAGCCTGCACTTACTTCTTAGTATCTCAATCATCAATAATTATGTGAAGAAGTGACAGTTTTACATGATATATTGCATATCCAACTACAAGCTTTTACGCAGTTTATACATAAATCCTTCCAAATCTAGCTGTAAGCATTAAAGTCTTGTTTAATCACTCTATCTTTATTCTAGCTGTTGTACAATATCATGCTAATTATTTTAAAATAGTGTTTAATGAGTTATCTTCTGTGTTCCATTTCAACTTTTTAATGTAGCTAATATACTATGCCAAGTGGTTAGCAGCAGCCGTAGGTAGCATGCTTTGCTTCTATATCTACTTTATGCTCTGGATTGGAAAGCTAAATAAAAACATGTCCTCTTCTTCAGAAGATATTTTTTTATTTAGAAAGTAGTCCATACTCTTAAATGTGCAGTGAGCAAAATACAGAGTTGATTTCATTTTCTTCATGTCAGTCTGCGACCTCCACATCTAGTCTCTGCCTCTTGCTGTTTATGGCTCTTGCTTGGTAGTAGCAGGCTGAAGCTGCCTTAAGTTTTACCAGTTGCCACTTTCTGGTGTGGTACATCCTTAGGGCTTCATGTTGGAAGCAGTGTTTTATATAAGCAGAGTTCTTTGGCCTGTGGGGTGCTAAGTATGGCTGAGACCCTTAGTGGGATATACGCCAATATTAACTGCAATTGCTTTTCCACCATTAAAAAATCCCTTCCTCCTGGCAGCTTCAACAGAGAAGTAAAGAGCCAGTCAAGTATAAAGATGAAAGCAGTCTTTGGTATCCACTGTTGATCTTTTCAGAAGCTTAAAACAATGAGAAGACTGTTAAACTTGTCACAGTTTGAAATCATGAAAGGACAAAAATTAAACTGGTTTTCAAAGCATCAGCTTTTGACCAACAACAAATTCACCTGAAAAAGAATATATTATAGTGTACTTAATTTTTAAGTGCTTTATATTTACTTATAAGGCAATCTGATACAATTTACTTGAAGAGTTCAATGGTATTAGGTTATATACAGAAAAAGTATACACAGAAGTACTAAGGCCATGTTTTATCTATTGAAAGAAAGACACTAGATACTAAAACCTTGTATAAAAACAACCTATGGGGGAGTGGGTGAAAATCACAAAATTAAACACTGTATACCTAAAAATAATTGCTGATCTGAATTACTGTTGATAATTCTCCTCCATATTCCAAGGTAATTTGGGAGGAAATTATGAGGGATTAATTGAGAGACACAAAAAAACTAAAAAAAAACCTAAAAAAACCCCAAAAAACCAAACCACAAAACCAAAACAAAAAAAAAAAACCACCAACTTTTAAGCACTTGTCATCTTCTATATTCTTATTTCCATATGACCTTTAAAGTAATAAAGGAATCATTGTCAGAAACAGACACCAATATTGGATGCATCAGAAAACCTTGTTCGAAAGGATACAAGTTCAGTAAATTAATTGAAATCAATACAAACTCAGTTTTCAGCCAGAAAGAGCTCTACATAGACAATTAGGAAATTAAGTAAAATTAGTCCCTTATCTTGGGGAACTACTGTTAATTGGGACCAAAATTTGACTTACTGTCCTATAAGCAACTTTTCTATAAGCTTTTTATTAAAATATGTTAATAAATTAGTAACAGAGTATAAAAACCAGCAGCATCAATAGAATAAATAGAGTCATTACTTAACGAATGGACAAGCTCGTCTCATTTAAAGTTTGACTTTAGCACCTACAAGTGATACTTGCTACATATACTGTAAATACTGAAGCATACACACTATTCATTATTTTTTGCTTCTAAAATACACAGATTGAGCATCATACTATAGTAGCTATATGTTAAAGATGGTATTATCACTTGATAAACTCGCACTTTTAATGAGACTTTGTTCTCATTAATGTTGTCTGTAGAAATTTTTCAGTGAAAAGAGTATCTCAGCAATTCAACACAACAAACAACATTTTTCCAAGGATTTTCCACTTAAAACACGACACCAGTTCTTTAATAACTGTGTTCAATAGAGAGCTCAATAAAAAAAACCCAAGCTGCTATATTGCTTTTATGTTCAAATAAACATTCTAGAGCCAATATAAAATAAATTTCACACTTATAGAAAAACTTGGTTCAGAGACTTAACAACGACTTTCCTGCATGAGCACTATTATGTTTGAATGGTAATCTTACACAGCTAGTGTTTTCTTAATGTCCTGGGGAGCCTGATCATTGTAAATTACCTGTGACATCTCATTAATCCTCTTTTTTCTCACAAACGCATAATTAATGGTAACATTGACAATAATACACAAATTAGCTAAGTGACGCTTTATGGTGTTGGTTTTGATTAACGTCAGGAACCCAAAAATGACATTAATGTAATGCAGATCCCAAAAGGCAACCCGCACTTTGACCTCAGACATACATTTTGTTTGCACCATCACAAAGATTAATCCTTCCCTGGATGAAGACAAGACAAAACTCTGGCCACTGGCATTGCGCGCTGGGCTGTCGCTGAAAAACAAACTGCCTCAATTGCATTTGTTTAAGAAGGAAATCTTAATGCATAGAAAACAACGGCTTAGTGTCATTTCCTATTGTCTTGTTAGGACAAAGATAAATGAGCTACTGTCATGATTTAGATCAACTGCTTCTCTGCTAACTTCTATTATTTGCTTATTTATGAACTAGTGTTTAATTAAAAGCATACCTAGATACAGGACTGCACAATAAAGTTACTAAAAATGCTTTCTAACTTAATACCTGCTTATTTAGGGTATCAACCTGTGTTTAAACTATCCACATGTTGCAGTGGACACAATACTGATATTATAGGTACAAATAGGTAGTGCAAGAATACTAAAATAAAGCAATAATTTTATCCTAGCTTGAACTAACAGGATAAAAAGTACAATTTATCCCAATAAGTAAAAAGAAGTCCAACTGTTTTCAGATTATTTTTTTTTCTAGAATATATCTTTTTATATGCATATGTATAACTGAATGTAGATGGCTCAAAACAGGTAAAAGCTCCATTCCCCATTTTAAAAGCACTGTTTTCAGCTACATCACCATCTTTGAAATGAAGGTTAATTATGGTTATATACTCACATAATCTTTTCGGTAATTTCATAAATTTAACTCATGTTACAGAATGCACTAAACCGCAAAGCAAGACATAATTATTTTGTAAGGTACAGCAGTCTAGTTCTCTTCTAATAAAGGATATTCTCTCATCACTTTTGTCATTAAACTTTTTGCTGAAAAAGCTTAGCTATAAAAAGCAATAAGTGATTTAGTTAGAGCTAACATTTTTACATGCATTAGATTTTGTTAGTCAAAAAACCATAACCAGACTTTCCTAAAAAGTGTGGAACAGTGTTTATATTTCTCATTGCAATAAAATACAAGATTGTCTTCAATTAATGAGATAATTTTTCTTTAGTATCTCTATTTCTGTACTGGTTCATTAACACAGACAGATGAATAGCTGTGGGTTTATCATGAACATGATAGAAAGGAGGAAGGAAAAATTATTCAAGACTGTAAATCACAGAAAGATTTTAACACCACAAACAGAAGTCAGTAGTTTAGAACTGAAGAATAAAAGATGTAACACATAGAAAAAACCTTTTCAACACCTTTCATGTTTTGATTATAATAACATGTAAATAATATAAATAACATATATTGTCAGCCTTTTAGATTTCAAATGTCTTATCAGTTGATCTTAACTCTGTTCAATTTCAAACTGCAGCTGATACTTTGAAATAACTTGTGTAGTTTTTCAACATTATGTTTAAGTCTAGTTTCTCATTAGTGTTAATTTTAAAGCATTTTATGCAAAATATACTAAACTTTAAATGACAAGTACATTTTAAAGCACTGTGGAATTTAAGGGGCAAAAGGGAATCCCATAGAGGCTATATATTTACTCTAACTAACCAAGACATAAATCCAGATTACTGCAATAAATTATTTTTATTATTTGAACAGAGTAAGTACAGTATCACATTTGAAAGACATTTGAGTTTAATTCATATCTTAAAATTGACAAAGATAAACAATCACAGCTACACCAACTGAATTGCACTAATGTATATAGGATATAAAAGCTAGACCCAGGAGCAGAGACAAATCTGTTCTTCATATCATCATTGTGGCATAAGGTCATTCAAAATGTAATTGTACTTCTTTGTAAAACATAAAAAATTGTCTGGTTGGAGCTGCAAATTTTAAATGGTTTTGTCTGTGTATCAGCTTGTATGAACCTAGTAACTCTTTGTTTTATACACGATTTGCTGGCAGACTACAGTAACCATTTGATCCTTTGCTGAATTAATATTTGGCCAGATACAACAAAAAACTCCTAAATATAGGTCTGGAAAGAAACCAGCCCACTTTTAACCCTTCCAGGTTATCTCAATTTCCTCTGCACCATAGATATGATTAATATTACCCTATTAGCCTGATCATGTCATTTTATTCTTTCAATTCCATCCAGCCTTGTAGAAAGCAATCTGTCAAGAGATAGATACATTTATAGAAATTACTTGTTTCATTGTTTAAGTAAGTGCTGCACATTGACTTTTAATACTTAAAAATGGTTACAGCAAACTGATTTTTAGAAGCCTATAGAATTGTGTGCAAGTGTGTGCATATGAAAAGAAGTTAGTCTGTAAGGAAACTTAATTTTCTCACAATTTGCCTAACACTAGTATTCCAGCAGTTTATAAGAAAGCTTATTCTAAAACAATCTTATTAGAGTTGTCTACCTAAAATTCCTGTTTGTTGTCATACCCTGAAATTTAAGACCTACTTGAATTCTACAGCTGAGTGATATCTACGAATAAGGCATTTCCTTATTCTTCAGTTTTACACTAACCTGATTAATATGACAGGTCCAGAAGGCAAAAAATAGCAATGTCGGTTTAGGTTTCCTTTCTAGTTTAACATCATCAAAATATTTCCGTAAATACGAAAGAACACATAAATTGGTTAAATATGGATTCAGTTTTATCTCCTCAGTATTCTGCATTTCATATAAATATTTGCAAAAAATAAATACTAAAGCAATGTGCTATTAAACACACATACAGAGAGGTCCTTTTTCCCAGCTGGATTTAAGATACATGTCTGTAACTCTGCATTTCATCATAGAGCATAACATTGTATTTGCAGAAAATACATTCAGCATCACATGTCAGCATCTTATATAACCTTTCATATATAGCTAATTCACAGAAGAATGGCTTTCAGAAAACACAACATTCTACAGTTCAAGAACTTAATACTTATTTTACCTCAATAAACAATTATTGCTTACAGTGATGGAAGAAAATAATTACCATTTTAGACACGTCAGCATTTACCTGTTGCTCTGTGAAATACTGAACAGTGACAAAATCCTTAGTCACTTAACCTAGTTGTGAGTTGAGCAATTATTTATATAAACACTCTTTACACATTCATCTGGAGGTGTTTCAATTTGTTTTTTAAATAGTAATAAAATAACTCTCAACATCAAATCCAAACCACATGATGCGCACATGCATGTTTCGGGTGTTTTCCCCATTTTTCAGGGAGAGGTAACAACCCTATTGAGACTGTACTTTATGAAGGCCTTTAATGAGATTTCTGACTATATTTTTTTACCAAGAATGTCAAATAAGCTTCAAAAGCAAATGTAAACTGTAATGCAAGTGACACATACTAAAAATAACCCTATAAATCTGTTCATTCTGTTTAGATAGTCTCCTGAGCTGTAAAAAGTGCGACTGCTTAGCTTTATTAGATGTTTCAGAGAAAACTAATTTTGGGAAAGTAGGCCACTGATAGTGTTATACTGTTCTAGTGATTTACAATGAAGCCATCTAATCTCTTGTATTATCTTAGTAATAATTAGGGAAACTTATACCAAGCTTTTTTCAGGAAATTCTTTAGATAGCCATAAATATATAACCTCCTAATAAAAAGGATACAGATAATTTTATCAGTTAAATGAAGGCTATCAACAAGCTATCTTTTGCTAAAACAAAGCTACACAACATTTTAAAGAAAAATTTCCATTCCATTTTAGCCTGTCGAAGCAGTTCTTGTGTTTCCCATAGCACAGCAGCAATATCTTAATAAAAATCTGTTTAGTGAAAGATTATTTTTAAAAATGCAAAGGACACAAAAAATTGTGAGAAAGCAAGCTGTAAAAGTTCTGAATTTAAGATACTACTGTTTGAAAAAAAAAATTAAATCAAAGAAGCAATTTTAAAATCTGTACCACATCTTAGGAAAAAATACAAATAAAGGGGAAGAGATTTTAAGCCTTTTTGTATAATCTGAGTGCCTTAAAAATCTCTTCTTTCCACATCTGAAAAATCATATTACGCAGAATGTTAACACTGGTTGCACTTTTTTGTTTGTGCTCAAAGCGACAGCACTCTAGGGCTTTCTTTTGGGATATCTTAATCAAACCTAAGGATGGATACGCAGATCTACACAGAACTGTAATATGACTACTGAAGACAGACAAGACTCAAAAGCCAGCACCAATCCTTCCAATCTTTTTATGAATATAACTTGTAATAATTGTCATAGCATATTCTTTCTTATTTTCAGACCAAGACATACAGCATATAATGAACCATTTTAAGAAAATACGATGGCTGAAGGGTTTCTGCCTTCACTCCAGTTCAAAATAGAAGCATAAAACAGCAGTTTTAGTGTGACAGTTACTATAACCATAATACTCTAGCAGACAGTGCCAAGAAGTCATTAATGCAATATTTATCTCTCTGATTCCTAAAATGCTGGTTAATGGGCCAAATTTCACTATATCAACTAAAAATAGTACGGTATATAGTAAATGGGCATTTCTTGTACTGACCTCTATTTTGTTAATTTTATAGAAAGTTTAAGAAAAAAAAACCAACATAAAGCAGTTCTCATTTTTTTAATTCTGAATGTATGTGCGTATGTGTGTGCACCTACAGGGGTGTTTTTTTTGGAAAAAGGTAGCTTTTTGCACCTTCATTCAAAATTTCTTTGGTTATACTGAATGAATTCTCAAATATTCTGTTCGGATTTTCCAAATCTGCGGAAGAACTTATGTCTTATGTTAAATGTGACTCATCACTACAAAATTATGTGTAACAACCTGTACTATCCAGTCTTTTTATATAGATACATATATAAATTCAGATAAAGAAATATTCTAGTATTTAGTGTAAAATTATATCTATGATCAGCATGGAAGAACTAATTACTGAAGCCCATGACAGCAGGGACTATAGCAGTCTGCTTCTGATTGCACACTAAATGAAAAAAAAACCCCAAACAACAAACAAATCAGCATATCCAAATCAAAAACTAGACGAAATTGAGAAAATATGCGTGAGTTTTACTGAATGTGAAGAAAGAAAGGAAATATACACATATGCATCCACAAGAAGCAAAAGGCAACTGAGCATTTAAGAAAGCAAAACCTATCAAATGCGTGTATCTATATAAAACATATGGAAAACTCAGGAAGTCCATTTTCAATAGCTATCAGTTGAGATAGCTACTAATACAGTACTTTTCTGTAATACATTAATATTTGATGTAAAAGTGACTGAGGTCTACAGTAAATTTGCTAACAATCCAATGGAA
Organism: Nestor notabilis; assembly: GCF_000696875.1. Taxonomy (NCBI): domain Eukaryota; kingdom Metazoa; phylum Chordata; class Aves; order Psittaciformes; family Psittacidae; genus Nestor; species Nestor notabilis. Next base: position 65,954 of record NW_009923232.1, read on the forward strand.
ATGCAGTGTGAGCTTAAAGAGAAGAAAATAAAAGGAATAAAATGCGTGCTCTAAGACTACTGACAATAATTCTTTAACCTGTCACAAATTAAATTTTAGCTACTGTGGAGTATGTATAGGCTCGTCGCAACTAATAACATTTTTCTTTCATCAGGTTTATGTTAACATTCTGCAAATCTGAAATGTTTACTGTAATGAAGTAATGCATTATATAGATAGCATATGGTTGCTGGCTTTGTTTATATCATTTTAAAATATCTCAACGGACCGCTTGGGCTAAAGAGCAATGTTATTGCTTCCACAGTCAGTCGATGGGTTGTTTAATACTGTTTTAAATGTTTGTTAATGATAGTCGCAAGGAAACCGAAAAGCACAGAAGCAATGCAGAATTGCAATATCACAATAGTTACAAAGATTAAAATGCCACTAGAGGACAGTAGAAAGTCACAAAATGAGGTTCTGTTGAAGCCAGAACAAAAGGCCTTTCTTTGTCAAAAAAGAAATCACAAATACACATTTCTAAATAAAAATCATTTCACATACAAGGGTTCTAAAATTCTGCATAAAACAGCAAGGTGGAAACTGGGAGACACTTGCATAAGTCTATTTTTAGGTCTTTTATATTTATATTCACGTAATTTCAAACATGCAGCACTTTCCCTTTAATAAGACAAATTCAAGTGTGAAATAATTTATTTGCAGCACTTTTACAGTACTGTGGCATTCCAAAAAGTATTCACCATTACACATTAATGCAAACATACAAATTGACCTTTGTAATATTGGTAGTTTACCTGGCAATAAAATTATTAGATAATGTCAGATACTGTGATACGTATTAAGCAATAGAAAGAAGTGTGTAGAATTTACTTTAGAAAATTGTTAGGAAAGATTGGCTTTACTATGGCCTGATACCAACACATGGTCACACTCCATTTAGATGACATCAAAGGTAGTATTCACTCAAGAGCAGGGCAATGCTCTTCAAAAGTTCATACTAGATTCCAGTATTCATGTGCTGAATTCTGCAAAATAAAGCAAAGTACACTTTATCTGGAAAAGAGTATCAAAACCCTGTAGCTAGTAATAATACATTCTTTTTCTTCATTTGGCAGATCAGCCATGGACTCCAAATAGTATCCCACAGACTAGAAAGTCTGGTTCAGATATTGTAGTTACAGAACTTGCAGAGCTTATATGAAAACATTCAAAGCTAATAAATCAGAGGAATTTGCCAGGCTGATAGGTCCTTCAGCTCACATGGTCTTTCAGTACAGGAAGTAAATGAGTATTTCAGAAGTACTTCAAAATTTTTCATTTCCAAAGCAATGCATTTCAGTCTAGAAATTCTCTAGATATTGGGAGCATCTAATCCTCAGTGATGTATTTCACAATACATCAGAGATTATCTTAAAGCTATGTAGCACATTGTGAATTGTTTTTTGCTTCTCTTGCACACAAAAACACACAAAGAGGTTGCAATTGCTGAAAGAGTATTTCCATTCCAGCGTAGTAAAATGCACATTCAAAACAGAAATGGAACTCTTGTCTCCTCACAGCTTTATAATTGCGGTCATCTCATAGCAGTGTCATGAGCTTGAGTACATAACAGACCTTGGACAACGATATAATTATGCATTTGAGTGAAAATAGTAAATCTGTTGTTCTATAATAAGGGATAGGACTGTTTTCAAATGGAAAACTTAACTGCCATACCTTTATATGTGTGCAACAAAGAGTAGGGAAGTCTAATGAAGCAATGTATGTGGAACAAATACACAGGCCAGGTATACAAACACCCTGAGCTTGAACAGACAGCTCTTGTACTGTAACACTGAAGGAAAGAAAAGAAAGAGAACGAGAGAAGGGGGGGAAGAACGGAGGGGGAGAGACAGGGAAGGCAGAAAGGAGAGAGGGAGAGAGAAGGAGAAGAAAAAAAACGTGAATCATCTAAACTAATTCTAAACGTCTCTAATACTTTGTATCAGACACCATATGCACAGAGAGACAAAAATTTCAACATATGCTAAAATTCATAGGTGAACAGCATAGGCAATGGACAGTCAAGAACTAAAAGCGCGTTTCTCAGACAGTACTATAAATTTTTTTTAATTTGTGTTGTATTTCAATAACTGTTTCTGTTGAAGTTTCCCTCAAGGTGAGTGCGTATACTACATGACTGGAAAACAAGCTACTACATTAAGCTGTGATACTTCAAGAACAGTAATATTTCATATGAGATGAGATGTTTTTGTTTTGCAAATTTCAAAAAATATTTCAAATTACCTAGGAGACAGATGTTTTAAAATTAGGCAGAGATGTATTCACTACTATGAATGCAACAGGGGGTATTACTTTTTCAGTCATTATTATGTCCTTGGAAACCCAGCTAAAATGTTTACTCTCAGAAAAAAAAATGTATTTGGAGGTCAAAAGGACTTCTGGGAAATGACCCAGGCAAAACACTTCAGCCAACAGTGGACTTCTTCAAGCATTTCCTCAAACCCTCTAACTGTGGTAGTATACAAACATACTCTTATACTCTTAAATGCTTAGCTGAAGAGCACAAACTTATGATCCATTTTGAAATTGTAATTAAGCACATTAAAGTGTTTTTCTAAATTAAAATTCAAATTCTAAAAGGTAAAATGTGCTCAGAAGCAACTGATGTTACTGAAATTAGTTACTAAATAAGATAAAACACAGTAACTAGAATAAAGCCTGAAACTTCATGTCATCCCACAGAAAATGACTCCAGTCCTTACAGTTTTGTGTTGAAGTTCTCAGAATCTTAGGGGTACTTCACAGAAGCAATACCTTAGCAGTACAAAGGCTCAAAGTATTAGCATCTTGTAAAGGAACTAGTATTTCGGATACCAGTGAAATCGCTAATTGAGGGTTAAGTATTTTTATAGTTGGTTTATTTTTAAAAAATCAAATTCACGGATGTTTCACACAGGCTGATGCTTGGATTCTCCAGCAGCAATACTGTTGTGCCTTTACTGCGTGTTTTCAGCATATTTTTCTGTTTACTATATTTGACTTCATGTTTTTAATTGATTATTAGTTCTTACTTTTCCCTTAGCTTCCTAGTCCCTTTTTCAAATGCTCTACCAGAAAGAGTACTTCTTCCAATTGCCTCTCAAATAAGGCTTTATTTCACTGCAATACTCAAAACTCACCCTTACACTGTTGCATCCCTTCCCTACTTTCCTACCTCAAAATTCTCACTGAACTAATTGCTGTTTTTACTTTCAACATCACGGCTCTCTGATGTAATTTCTTTCCTTGTTCTTCATCTCTTGATTTTCTGTGCTTGCATAATCACAGGAAATCACATAGTAATGCAACAACTTGTGATCTGGTATTATCCTATAGGTCAAATTTAGGTTCTCCTATATCAGGATCCACATTTCTAACGACTTAGAATCTGGTACTTTGATGTGTTCAACTGTAAGCTAATTCTCTCAGAAGGATTATTCCTTTACGCTTTCATTTAACTGTAGGCTGTAGCTGCTTTTAACTGAACTCTGAAATCTTGATGCAGTTCATGAAAAAATAAAGGTTTATCCCTGTAAGAGGCACTTCTGTGTGAGATGCTGTTTTCTGTTGCAGTATATGAAAAAAACTAATGGATTTACACACAGTGATCAGAAAGACATGGTTTGCAAAAATATTTTGAAAACTGTGGCAATATCAGGTGTTAAACAGAAACTAATATTCAGAGCCCTGTACCAAATTAGGGAATCTAGGATACTCTTCTTTTTTCTTTTTAAAAAAACTCTGTTAGTGTTTTATTTCATGGAAAGTATCTTTTTGAGAGAGTAACTTGTTTCTCTGTCCTAAATAAACCGGAAATAATAGCGTGCACATGCTAAAACTTAAATCTACCTGTCTCCCATTTAATTCTAGGTACATGGAAAACAATGGTTTGTTCTGATACAGCACCTAATTGATATTTCCAGGGTGTGAAAATCTCTACCATGAGATTAGGCTGATATTGCATATTCAAACACATACAATGATACATTTGTCATTGCTATTGACCTTTATCTCTCCAGTTTCCTGACAACCTTCTACAGTTATTGACATTACAAATACCAGCGACAACGTGCAGGGCAAAGTATAACCTTTCATTTACCTTCATGTCCCTCAAATGACTCACGTAGGTAGTTTCAACAAAAGCAGCAAACAATGACACTGTTGATTTTTTTTTCTTAACTTGCTAAAATGTTTTCCATTTTCCTCTTGTTCTCTGAAAATCATGCCAATAACTCACTACAAAGGAAACGATTTCAAATGAATACAGGTAATTAGAAGTGTCAAGAAATCAGCAGAGAGTAGGGTGTCTGCCATCATTTCTGTGGAAAGAGT